>NC_049202.1:3998600-4008600 GCF_013347855.1 Anguilla anguilla
TGCGTAGCGTTTCCTGTTCGAACTGGTCCTGCGGCCGTCGCGTTCGCTGAGAGAGTTGGCGGGCTGTCTAATTAGCCACGGCTCTGCTAACTAGCCCAGACCCGCTATCGCCAGCTCCCCAAAAGGCTCGGGCCGTCAGGCCGAACGTTATCTTAGCAACTCCGAAACTCCGCCATCCGAGCATTGCCATGAGACTCGTTCAACACAGAGGACATGTTTCTCTCCCTCCCTCTCTCTCTATCTCTCTCTCGCTTTCACTTTCTTTTCTCTGTCTCTCTCTTTCTTTCCACTGTCATGCATATTAAACAGCTGTGAATTTGATTCGTGCCCTTCACTGCGCACAACAACTCCCTGGCATCTGGTTTTTTTTAAATAGATAAACCCCGTCGAAGAATTTGAGTCTTTAGAGGGGTGTATTTTATAAATACAGAAAGGGGTGCGGGTTGCCCCCCCTTGCTTAAAATTTCCGAGCCTGTGCTCAGACTGAGGTGCCCGTCTCCACCCCCTCCCTGCCCGTCTCCTAAAGTATTATCATTAAATCGGAAGGCACCGGAGCGGTTTGTCAGCAGAAAGCCAGATTTATGCGCTTCCGCCGCGGCGCGTGAATGGAAGAGCGTTTGTTTCGGCGAAGGAGGGTGCCAATCAATAACCCCTCAGCCCGCACCAAGCCATCAATTATTGCCACAATTATTCGCCGCGCTGGATATTCAAAATGTCATGTGAAAAAGATGATTACACACAGGGGGGAGAGAGAGCCTCGCCGCCTCTAATCAAATGAACTGGGACCCCCGGGTAAATGCAGTGTTGTGGTGACCTGTCCTTCAGGGCTGTCTTCACTGCTGCCTGATCAAAATGGCACCTTCACGGTGCGCTGTGCAGAGCGGGTCTCTCTCCGCCTCAAAAGTGTCTCCAGTAAGAAAAGAATTTTGACACTTGTGCAAATCCACCCACCCCCCACCCCCCCTTTTCCCCTTTCCCTCCGCCTCCCCCCCAGAAATCTTTCTTTCCCCCGGTCCTTTTTCGAGAAACGTTTCTGACGCTTAGTCGAACTCCACAAAGGGCTCATCTTCTCAATTTTAAGGGTTTTACCGCAACGATTAAAACCAAAAAAAAAAAAAAAAGATTTTAATGTGTGCCTGTGCGCATAAATGACTGTTATTCATCAACGGACAATTCCACACGTTATTTATATATATTTTTTAAAATATGCCTATTCATACATTTACACGTGTACCTGTTTGAAAGCATTATTTTTTTTAAAATATAATTCTGTATTTACGTTTTATCTGAAATAAAGATATTAAAACGGCGTTCATCGCTGCTCTGCGCACAAACACATTTCGTAGAACCGTTGGAATGGGGGAAAACAGCGACCGTCCTTTGAATGATAATCGGGGAAAAAAATGCATTGTGGGTCAAACCCCATGCAGGTGGCAGCAATTAACTGTAATTTTCTAGATTGTAATGATCCATAATTTACCAACCAATGATGGCCTTTCCAGCACACACCCCCCTACCTCCTACCCCCCACCCCCCTCCCCCACCCCCCAGTATATAGAGAGAGAAAGGAATAAAATGGCCGCTTGGATTTTTGTGCGAGTAAAACTGGATTTAGTTCCGATTTTTCTTTGGTTGTTTTTTCGCAGCAGTGTGGTTTCACAAGTCATAGGTGTAAAGCTTGATTTAGCGAACGCTTCATATTTCTGTCCCTGTGATTAGGAACAGGTTTTACTTCTCCTACCGCGTCTTTGAGTGCAATTATTAATGCCGAATTCAATTTGATACGAATAACTTTGTGTGGAAAGTAAGTTGTCCTTTTCCTCTGGCACACCTTTCAAGCGAACGCGTCCGAGTTGCATCACCCCTTTGAGGGGAAGTGTAACCGGTTCCCTGGCGCTTCCGGCTAATCAGTACCCACAATCCCTCAGCGCCAGAGTGGGATGGCGGGAAGGGCTGTGGGAGCCTCAGCGGTGGCGGAGTGAGCTCCCCGTCGCTCCCCCGTACCTGCGGGGGGTGGGGGTGGGGGGGGGGGGAGCCTGGCGCGGGCGCGGGGGAAGGGGGGGGGGGGCTGGTTTCGGAGAGGGACCGGTGGCCGCGGAGACGCTCACGCAGCCTACCGCCGCACGTTCGCCACGGAAACGGCTTTCCTCCGCCCGGCCTGTTCACGGTCTTGTGTTGCAGGCGAGCGGGTGGGAGCGGGTGGGAGAGGCTGGGAGCGGGTGGGAGCGGTCGGGCGCGTTTAATGAGATTACAGACGCGTTGTCAGGCAAATCGCAGGCCGGCATGCAACTGCCATTCAAAGCCAATCACTGCTCTTTAAATGTGCCTTCGCCTATTCAACGCTGGGAATCAGTTATCATCATAGATGTCTTCACAAGGAGTCCCACATTAATACATATATAATATTTATATATATACATATATAATATATATATACATATATATGTGTAAGTATGTATGTATTTGTTTATGTATATATGCTTATATTCACTTGCACACACTCACAAACACACACATCCACACGTAATGCATTGATATGATTGTGCTTGTAAGTCCTTGTCTTTTGTCATAATGGCGAACCGACATCGTACGCCACACTGTTAAAAAGCACAGAGATGTTGAAGTGAGCGCAGTTTCCTGGCCCTTGTGTGCAGAGCTCACAGCCGGTGGGGGGGACAGAGTGGTCTGCTTTCAGACGTCTGTACACACTCCGCTCTTTCAGACCTGGGCCTGCGGGCGGTGTTTGGGGAGCCTGTTTGTCGGGCGAGCGTCCTGCGCTGCCTTGTGATGCGTGTTTGCTGGGGGGGCCACGGAGCTCGGAGACCTGCGGGGGGGGGGTGTCAGGGTCGGGTGAGGGGGGGGGGGTCCGACTCGCCTCGCCCTCAGGATCCGGGGGCCCTCAGACTGTGGTGGAAGGGACAGGAGTGTACCTCGTTCAGTCCCCCCGTCCTCTGCCTCATCTCCCTGTCCTGTCCTGTACGTTTCATCGCTAGGAGTGGGTCTCTGTGGAGCCGACCTCCACCCCCCCCCTCGTATGTACAGCTGTGTGCCCACTCAGTTTCTCACTGCTCAGTAGAGATGAACCCCAGGGCTCCACGCTAACATGTTTTTCAAGGGACACATGCTGCTAATTTGAACAATGTAGGAGCACACTAATGCGTCCCAATTAGTAGATGTGCACCTAAATTATTTTTCCAGTTAGCACGCATAAATCTTCGGGGGCCATTGTTCCTAAAATGGGAGCAGTGTAAAGGCGCTGAACTCAGCAGCTGAACTGTGTGTGTGAAGTTTAGGGTAACTGTGAGGGAGGGGAAATGGCGGGATGCTAACGGTTTTGCTAACGCTTTCCCTCCCCTCTGCTGTGTGTTTCTCAGGTAAGGACGAGCCCAGCAGCTACACCTGCACCACCTGCAAGCAGCCGTTCGGCAGCGCCTGGTTCCTGCTGCAGCACGCCCAGAACACACACGGCTTCCGCATCTACCTGGAGAGCGAGCACGGCAGCCCGCTCACGCCCCGCGTGGCCGCCGCCCCGCCCCTCCTGCCCGGGACGGGCGCCGACTGCGCCTCCCAGCCGCCGCCGCCGCTCCACGGCCTCCACCTGGCCGACGGCGGGCCCTTCAGCCTGCTGCGCATCCCGGGCTCGGCGTCGGGCCGCGACGGGCCCGCCCGCTACCCGCCGCCGACGCCGCCGCTCTTCAGCCCGCCGCCCCGCCACCACCTGAGCCCCGAGGACCTGGCGCTGGCGTCCCACCACCCGCACCCGCACCACCACCCCCACCCGCACCACCCCCACCACCCGAGTGCCTTCGACAGGGTGCTGCGCCTCAACCCCCTGCCCCTGGACCCCCCGCCCGCCATGGACTTCTCACGCCGCCTCCGCGAGCTGGCGGGGAACCCCTCGGGGGTGTCGTCGCCGCCCCCGTCGCCCGGGCGACCCGGCGCTATGCAACGGCTGCTGCAACCATTCCAGCCGGGCGGGAAGCCGCCCTTCCTGGCCACGCCCCCCCCTCTGCCCGCCACCCAGTCCCCTTCGGCCGGGTCCCAGTCCACGCCCAATAAGCAGCAGCAGCAGCAGTCGGCGCTGCCACTGAAGAGCAAGTCGTGCGAGTTCTGCGGGAAGTCCTTCAAGTTCCAGAGCAACCTGATCGTGCACCGGCGCAGCCACACGGGCGAGAAGCCCTACAAGTGCCACCTGTGCGACCACGCCTGCACCCAGGCCAGCAAGCTCAAGCGCCACATGAAGACGCACCTGCACAAGTCCTCGCCCGCCGCCGCCCGCTCCGACGACGGCCTGTCGGCCGCCAGCTCGCCCGAGCCGGGCACCAGCGGCCCGGCGGGCAGCGCCACCAGCGCCCTCAAGTCCGTGGTGGCCAAGTTCAAGAGCGAGAACAACCGCGCGGCGCACGAGAACGGCGAGGAGGAGGAGGAGGAGGAGGAGGAGGAGGAAGAAGAGGAAGAGGAGGAGGAGGAGGAAGAAGAGGAGGAGGAAGAGGAGGAGGAGGAGGAAGAAGAGGAAGAGGAGGAGGAAGGGGAGGAGGAGGAGCTGGAGGGCGAGAGGAGGAGGAGGGACTACCGCTTCGGCCTGAGCCTGGAGGGGGCGCGGCACCACGAGAACAACGGGGGCGGGGCGGGGCGTCTGGGCGGGGCGGAGGACGGGGCGCCCCGCTCGCTCCCGGAGGGCCTGCAGGGCGTGGCCCTGGCGGCCAGCATGCAGCACTACGGAGAGGCCTTCGCCCAGCGCAAGCGGGGCGCGCTGGGGGCCCTGGGGCGCGAGCGGGAGCCCGCCCCGCGGGCGCTGTGCCAGGAGGACGAGGACTCGCGCTCGGACCGCCTGGCCGACGAGGGCTGCGGCTCGGCCGTCAACGGGCGCGGCTCGTCCCCCAGCGAGTCCGCCTCCGCCGGCCTCTCCAAGAAGCTGCTCCTGGGCAGCCCCAGCCCCCTCAGCCCCTTCTCCAAGCGCATCAAGACGGAGAAGGACTTCGACCTGGCCGCGCCCACCATCCCCAACGCGGACAACGTGTACTCGCAGTGGCTGGCGGGCTACGCCGCGTCCCGCCAGCTCAAGGACCCCTTCCTCAGCTTCGGCGACTCCAGACAATCGCCCTTCGCCTCGTCCTCGGAGCACTCCTCCGAAAACGGGAGCCTGCGCTTCTCCACGCCGCCGGGCGAGCTGGACGGCGGGGTGTCGGGGCGCAGCGGCACGGGCAGCGGGGGCAGCACGCCGCACCTGGGCGGCCGGCCCAGCTCCAAGGACGGCCGGCGCAGCGACACCTGCGAGTTCTGCGGCAAGGTGTTCAAGAACTGCAGCAACCTGACGGTGCACCGGCGCAGCCACACCGGCGAGCGGCCCTACAAGTGCGAGCTGTGCAACTACGCCTGCGCCCAGAGCAGCAAGCTCACGCGCCACATGAAGACGCACGGCCAGATGGGCAAGGACGTGTACAAGTGCGAGATCTGCCAGATGCCCTTCAGCGTCTACAGCACGCTGGAGAAGCACATGAAGAAGTGGCACAACGACCGGGCGCTTAGCAACGACATTAAGACAGAGTAGGAGGAGCTACGGGAGAGCCCTGACCGACCCCGCCCATCTACAGTCCCCACTCCACTCCCCCCCCTCGTAGAGGCCCCGCCCCCTTCTCCTCCCTCCCCACCCCTCGCCTCCGTTTTTCTAGTCCAGGGGAGGGCGGATACGATGTGCTTGGCACCAGCACGCCCCCTCCCTCTCCCCCCCCCCGTGTTGATTCTACCGTTGAATGCATGATCTGTATTGGGGCAATACTATTGCATTGACGCAAAACTTGGAGCCTTTCTCTTGTGCAATAATTTACATGTTTGTGTACTTTTTTTTTCTTTCTTTTTTATTTTGGAATTAGACAGCATGTTCAGAGGTATGTTTTTGGCTACTTTAAAAAAAAAAAAAATGAAAAGAAATCGTCTTTGATTGGTGAGTTGTTGAGTAACGTGTTGCCGTTTTCTCGTTCTTATTTTCAGATTTTATTTTTTTTTAAAACAGAGAGAGAGAGCGAGAGCAGACCATGCTAACATTTCGTCGCGCATATCATGTACAGCTTTGTGTTGTAACATGGAGTTCAGACGGTCTGCTTCACCCCTCGGACGGGCTGGGAATCGCACTTAAACCGATCTTTCTAAAAGATTTTCGTCCACTTGGGGTTAAAAGTTATCAATTGGACTATTTACTAAATGTAAAAAAAAATGGTGACAGCCTTGACTTTTCTAAGCAGCAGAAGAAGAAGAAGAAAAAGTCATTACATTTGAATTAGTACTATCATTTGGTAAAACAAACAAAAAAAAAAGAGTGCCTTGGATATCTTGAAACTGCATTGGTAAATCCTCCTGTTTGCTATAAGCTTGGAGTCTCAGCTATATACTGGAAATGGGTCCATTGGATCCTGAAATAAGGTTCTTGCATCAAGCACCTGACTGCTATGGTCAACTGTGACTTACGAGGAAAGAACAGTGAAAAAAGCAGAAGACATTTCTAGTTAATCATCATATAGCTACCTATAATGTGTATATTCTTTAAATTGCCACTCTTGTTTACTGGCATGGTACATGCTGTATTGTGTGGGGTTTTGAACTTTTTGTTTATTTTTTTGTTTTGTTTTTTTTGTGGTACCATACGCAATGGTACTGTGACTTTTTTTTTTTTTTTCGAAAATCCACGATCTTAAGCTCTTACGACTTTTACTTGTTTGCTTTTAGTAAAGGTTTTGCAGTTCTTTTAAGTAGCACAAAAGAATGATGCGGCTGCTTGGATGTTCGGATGTGTGGACCGGGCAGTATTAATTAAAAATCTGTGGGCATTTTAATTCTGACCAGATAAACTAATTGGGAACAGGAGAATGCCAGGAATGATCCGGGGGGTAACTCGAACACCTGTGGCACTTGCAAGCGTAGCGTTTTTTCTTGGTGATGATTAACTATGAATGGCTCATCGGGAAAAAATAAATAAATCCGTAATTTAAAAAAAATGATAATAATAATAATAATAGTGCTCAGAAATTGCAGTAAGTACACCCTGTGCTCCTTAAAAAAAGTGCAGAAAAAAGCAGGAAAGGTTTTTTTTTTCACTTCTTCATACGTGGGTGTGTCGTTTGTGTTGACATGAACGAGGCCTTCACTCCATCGCCATCGCGTCGGCCAATGGCTGGCGTTCACAATAGCACTTGTGACTCTTCCCCGGTGAGGCTGTATCTGACTGTCCAATCAGAGGTACAGTGGTTGATTATAAAAACAAACCCGCTCGCTCATTCATAGGACAATTTAACTGCACTGATCAATTTTTCCCTGTTTACAGGTATTACACTCAAGGGAAAACTTGCTATGATGGTAAACGGCTGAACGTGGTGTCATTGCGTAGCGTAGAATCCAGTAGGAGTGGAGAGAACTGTCGCCAGCCTTTGTTTTGTTTTTCTCCCAGAATGCCGAGCGGTTTGTGCACCGCTGGTGTCCGTGCAGTGAACGGGCTTTTTCCTGCTTGTGAATGAATGATCCAAACTTGCTGCTGACACAGCAAGAGTTTTTATTTGTACAATTTTTTGAGAATTAAGATGACTTCTTTTTTGTTTTTTGTTTTTTCTTTCAAAAAAATGCTTCTTTCTCTTTAGGAAATTGTATTATAATTGTTTTTCCCCCCTCTTTGTCTTGGTGGACTTTGGTTTTACATATATAAACAATAATTTTTTTATTGTTTTTTTTTTTTTTTTTTTTTTTTTTGCCTTGGCTTTCCACAGCTCTTCAGGTTGAACAAAATTTGCAAACTTGCATCGGGGAAAGGTTTAAGATTATATATAAATATATAGAGAGAACTTAAATATCGGAACATGCACACTCTTGTCAATTCCTATGCTAAAACACATCTATGGTCTTCTTTTTTCTGTATTTCTAGAATGGTATTTGAATTAAATGTTCACCTAGTGTAGGCACTATAGTATTTATATTGAAGCTTGTATTTTTAACTGTTGCTTGTTCTCTTTAAGGTATCAACGTACCAGCTTCGGTAGTGGATTAAAAATTTTAAAAAATTTAAAACGACAAAAAAAATAAAATAAATAAAAACATCAACAAGCTGCCACAGTATATTTTTTTAATTTGGCAGGATAATATAGTGCGAATTATTTGTATGTTTTAAAAAATGAAAAGGAAAAAAAAAAAAGATTATTATGTGGCATTGTATAGATATGGGGCCATGTAATGGTCTTGCCCAGGCTGTCAATTCAGAATGTCCACACCAGGGGAAACGAAAAAATAAAAAAACAGATGGTTGTACATATCTCTTTTTTATTCCTCTCCTGCCGTCGTGTCCACGGTAACGCAAGCTGGCGTTGGGGTTCCTCGATAGTGTCCTCTTCTGTTCCTCCTCTGCTCTCTCGCCCGACTTACATTCCAGCATCTTAAAGAAAACTAAATGTCATATGCAGTAAATCAGACGGTTACTAAATGAATACGTAGATAAATGAAATAAATAGCATTTAAAAAAATAAATTTTAAAAAGTTTTGCAGTTTTTTTTTTTTTTTTTTTTTTCATTGCCAAAAACGAAACGGTGCTTTATACTTAGATTGGGAAAGAATTTCATATGCAAAGCATATTTAAAAGAAATAAATAAGTAAAATGAAGTGGAAATAATGGAGCAGCAGCCCACTTGAGTTAATACTTTTTTGTAAATGGCAATGCGGACTATTTCGTTATCAGCCTTTTCTAATCCTGTATTGAAAGCTGTTTGTTGTAAAACTGAACTTGAACTTTAGCTTTTTCAATGGGAGTCACTATTTATTATTACTTCTGTGCGCTGTTCAAAACAGAGGCACATAAATGGATCTTTTCGTTGTCTTTTTTAATTTTGATTGACTTTTTTTTGGTTTTGTTTTTGTTTGTTTTTTTTTTTGTTTTTTTTTTTATGATGACCTAAGGCCATCGATAACCTTGCTCTTTTTTTTTTGTTTCTGGTCTGTGTTTAAGATCTGTTGGAGATACCACTGTCTCTGTGATTTTGGCAGTTGTCTGCATTATCCTGTTCACACACCCATTTTGTCCTTTATTGAAACAAACAAACAAAAAAAAAGAATAAAAAAACATGAAAGTACTAATTGCTGCAGTGGTCTGTGCGCGTGTGTGTGTGTGTGTGTGTGTGTGTCTGGGTGGGGGGGGGGGGGGGGGGGGGGGGGGGGGGGTGGGGGGGTGTGAGACTCAAACTCAGTGGTGCGGTGGTTTGTTTCGGCTGAAGGGGGGGGAGGACGGGGGGACTGCGTCGACGCGGTTCCGTAAGGGTCACGTGACCCTCCGTGCGGCCAATACCCGACAGGGTGAAAGCTTGGCGTCCCTGACCGGCGGCCATCTTCCTCGAGCGCGCGTCTGACCTTCTGCGCTGTTCCCCGCGCGCGCGGTTCCCCGGAACTCTGCGTCGGGGCGGTGTGACGTGGGAGCGGCGGTTGCCTAGCAACGGCGCCATCGCACGCCTCTCTGCTGTAACCCTGGGGAAACGCCGCCGCTGCCGCGGTCCTGGGCTTTTAAACCCGCCCCGGTGTCCCCGGGACATCACCAAAAAGTCGGCGAAGCCAAAAACCCAAAAAAACAAATGGATGCCATGAAGTGGGTTAAATGAGAAGAAGAGGCGTGTGGCGAATACGTCTCTCTTCGAAAAAAACTGACCCCAGAGAATCCCACAACGTCCCGGGCCTGCCTCTCTTCCCTGGCCCTCTGCAGTAAACACCCAAGAGTCTCTGGGCCTCTCCGAGATCGGTCCGGCTGCTTTTCCCGCCATTACTGCCCTCTCGGATCGTTTGTCCCTCCTAGGTGCGGACGAATAAAACGAATCCGTGCGACGGCCGGATGCAATCGCGCATTAAGGAGCGCGAACGACCGACGCGTCCTTTGTGGGCCGTTGATCCATCGGGTCTTCGTCTTTAAATAAGTCCCGGTGAATGGGTTCGTTTCACCAAGAGCCTGAGTACCCCCCCACCCCAAACTAAACCCACCCCC
>NC_049202.1:4016100-4033951 GCF_013347855.1 Anguilla anguilla
TTGGTTGAGAAGTGTGTGCTGTGAAGTTCGGTTAACTCCTACTGGCTCTGCGTTGGAAAGCTGGTGAGTGTTAGAGCTGGGTTTACTAGCTCTGGTGCTATACTGAAAAGCACACACTCTGGAGTTGGGTTAAATCCTTCTGGCTCTACATTGAAAAGCTGGTGAGTGTTAGAGTTGGGTGAACTCACACAGGCCCTATGCTGAAAAGCCTGCACTCTGGTGTTGGGTTAAGTCTTCTTGGCTCTGCGTGGGCACGGCGCTGATGTCACTGGAGGCTGAGGGCGGTGGTGGCGACAGGCGAAGGGTATTTACCTGGGGAAGGCAGCTCTCTAACAAAGGGTGTAGTGTGTTTCATTCCACAGCGTTGAGTGCATCTCAGGTAGAAGGGTGCGGTGGGGGGTGCGGGGAAGGGGGGGGGGGGGGCAGGAGGGGGGGGGGGGGGGGGGGGAGTTACTCAGGGCACGCCGAGGCTTGCCGTCCTACCAAAAAGGATGACCGGCATTTTGAAATATTCGCCACCCGATCCTATCTGAAAAACAAACGGATGCTCGCAGGCCAATGGGTTCATTGTTTTAGCAGATAACAAATAATCTCTTCGTTGTTCTTTGTTGCCTAACATCTCAAACTCACACTTTGGTAGCCTGTGTCTCTTTTGTGCAGGTGTCCTAATGTATGGTGTACAGATTTGTGCCTTGAGTGATTTTGGCTTAGTATGAATATGGCACTTGTGGAGAACAGTATAGTGGCATATTTATACTGAGTCCAGAGAGCAGGCTCTCCCAACCTCCCACTGAATCATCCCCCTGATTTAATTGGCTAAAACACTGCTCTCTCCCTCTCCACCTCAGCTGATGTGTGGTGAGCGTTCTGGCACAAAATGGCTGCCGTGCTTCACCCAGATGGGTGCTCCACGTTGGTGGTGGGTGAGGTGAGTTTCCATTCATTACTGTAAAAAGCACTTTGAGCGTGTTATAGGGCTATATAAATATAAATCCAATATTTTCTTCATTCATTCATTCATTCATAGTGAATTTCAGAAATACCTAAAGGCTAAATAAAAATAATTATGATAAAATAAATAAATGTACGCAAAACAAGAGGGGAAAATATAATAATAATAATCTTTTTTTGAGCTTCCCTGGAGAAAGCCTGTTTTCATTTCATAAATTTGTTTTACTACCTCATTGCTTTGTTTAGTATAGATACCTGGGTGCTGTAAAAACCCATTTTTAAAGATTCCTAAAAAAAAATTGATGACAGCAGTTAAAAATAACGTAGCACTGTGAATACAGAATTTTTGGCTGAATGGGTGATTTTTTATTTTTTGTTTTTTCCAACTCGCTCTCTCAGCACCGAATGTTTTCAGAGGTTTTGTCAAGACTCAGGTGAACCCAGGGGCCTGCTTACGGAAGAAAGCTGATCGCAGAAAAAGGAAGACAAAAAAATAAAAATAAATAAAAGCATGGTTCAGAGGCGGGTGGGAGTTGAAGTACATTGAAATTGGACCTCATGGAAAAAAAAATAAAAAAAAATTTTTTAAATCCTCCAGGCTGTAAAAAAAAATTAATTTAAAAAATGAAATAAGAAGGGTTAAAAGGACAGAGATGTGAGGATGTTCTTTTCTGAACTATATCTTATTCCTCTGTCATTCCCCCTCCTCTCCCCCCCTCCTCTCCTCCGGGGCTGGGCTGAGCAGCGGGACATTAATCAGTCCTGTTTTGGTTTTAATCGCGTGCCCGTGCCCGTCGGGCAGGCGCTGGTCCGTTTGTTCCCACCTGCGTCTCTTCCCCCTCGGGCAGACTTTGTTCTCTCACCTGTGCCCGGGCCTGGGGGGGGCAGCGCCTCACCTGGCGGCTTGTCAGGAGCTTCCGGGCTCTTCCACGCCCACGCCCTCACCCCGCCAGGGACGCGGTCACATGCTTGACCCGTTCGACTGGCCGAAACCACGCCCCACTGCATACCTGAGCTTTGTGCTTTGAGTGACACCTGAGCACGAGAGAGCGGTCGGCCTGCAGGGCGAGCACACGAGCTCTCACGCAAACGCTTCCCCTGCGCAGGATGAACCTGAACTCTGTGTGAGGGGAGAGAGAGAGAGAGAGAGAGAGAGAGAGACAGACAGAGGGAGAGAGAGAGAGAGAGAGAGAGAGAGAGAGAGAGAGGGAGAGAGAGAGAGAGAGAAAGAAGTGGGCTGTGTCTGCATGACTGTGCAGCCGTGTGTCCAGAGTGGGCAGTGTCTGCGTGAATGCGCAGCCGTGTGTCCAGAGTGGGACTGTGCAGCCGTGGGTCCAGAGTGGGCAGTGTCTGCGTAATTGCGCAGTCGTGTGTCCAGAGTGGGCAGCATCTGCGTAACTGCGCAGCTATGGGTCTAGAGTAGGGCGGCGTCTGCGTGACTGCGCGTGCGCAGCCGGAGTGAAGACGTTTCATAACGGGATACCTTGATCCTCTGTGTCAGCCGTGAGTTCCCTCCGGGCAGCACCGTCTCCCTTACACAGCTCGGCACGGTTCACACATCTGTTTTTTTCTTCTCTCTTTTTCTTCGCTGTAACAGGATCACACCGCACACACTTTCAAAGAGCTGGAAGGTGGACAGGGGGACGTGTTCAGCACAAACCCTGAGAAGGCTTTTTATTAATAGCACGCCTGTAAAGTATCGGTGTAAGGTGTGAAACATTTCTTTGTGTGGATTCTTGTTTTTTTTTCTCTCTCTCTTCCTGCAGTGCTCCTACTATTACTGTTCTGGACTCTGCTGTGTGAAAATCATGAAATACACACCCGCATGCGCACACACACACAGTACACACACATACACACAATACACACACACACATCACACATGCACACACACGGAGCACAGCGTAAAAGATAATCAAAGAATATCATATTCCGATGCCTTGAAAAGCAGGCTTATTAAGCGATTGTGCATCACGAACTGCAAAGTCAGCCCCACGATCGACAGCGATTGTTTAGTCCTGCCTGTGCGTAACAGCAGCATTCTCGAGCGATGCCGAACCTCTGTGCTGTGATCTGTGAACATCTGCATCTGGGTCGCTTTGTAGTGAATGTATTTGTCTGTGCCAAAAGTAAAGTCATCAGGCCAGGTCCGGCCTCTGTCCACGTCCACGTGTGACTCCGCCCCCTTGGACAGAGGCGGGGCCCGCGAGGGCCTCCCTGGCGGGTGATTGACGCGGGCCGGCGCTGATGGGGGGTGACAGGCCGTCGTGTCCTGGGGGCTGCGGGTTTGAATGTCAGCCTCTTTAAGGAGAGAGACGGTGAAAAGGGCAGCTTGCTCCGGCTGGCCAGGAATCCGATGGAAGGGGGGGGGGGGGGTAGTTGGGGGCGCGTGGGGGGGGGGGGGGATGTCTCGCCGTGGGGAGAAATCGATTACTTGGTGTAGGAACCAGAAGGAACGGGAAAAGAAACGAGGGAAGGAAAAGGTGATTGCGGGAAGAGAAGGTGTGGGACGGAGGAGAGCGGGTTTTGCGTTCGATTCGGTTCTGCGAGATCCGTGTTTCCACTTTGTTTATTCGGAAACGGAATGTACTGGAAATACGTCGAAATAAAATATACTGTCAAGATATTGTGACAATATATAGCATATTATGGCATAGCAAATGTACAAATAGTTTCAAAAAAAGATATTCTCAATATTTTGCAGTGTGTTCATTTTCTGTGAGGGTGGAATTTAATTTTGTCACTTTCTCATCGCAGTGACGGTTTGAAAGGGCTTCTCTGGCTTTGGCATTGTGAATGAGCATCAGTGGGGTTTCAGTGCAGCTAATTATTCTAATCAACACCCATAATTACTGAGTCCGGCACAGCCAAAAACAACCAGACCACAGGGCAGTCCTTTCGCATCAGCGGAAGTGAGGGTTCCCCTTGAAAATAAGCGTAGATCGGTGATGGTGAAGCGTAACCGGTTTATGTTTAAGGCCCGTAGGCCGCAGGGCCTGCTTTGAAATGCGGTGACAAAAAGAGAAGAGACGAGGTTCAGGAAGATTTCGTTTGACAGCGGAGAGAGAGGGAGAGAGGGAGAGAGAGGGGGAGAGAGAGGGAGAGACCGAGAGAGAGAGACTGAGAGAGAGAGAGAGAGAGAGAGAGACCGAGAGAGAGCGAGAGAGAGTGAGAGAGACCGAGAGAGAGGGGGAGAAAGAGAGAGAGAGAGAGAGAGAGGGGGAGAAAGAGAGAGAGAGAGAGACCGAGAGAGAGGGGGAGAAAGAGAGAGAGAGAGAGAGAGACCGAGAGGGAGGGGGGGGAGAGAGAGAGAGAGGGAGAGAGAGCCACAACACAAGCTTCTCCTGGTGACGGGTGCCGTCTACTCTAACCGCGGTGAGCACAGGGAATGTTCTGGAATCCCTCGGAGACAGCCGCAGTCTGGCAGGTTTTCTATCCAAGATTGTCAACACGGGACACGGTACCTTGAATTGGGGGGGGGGGGGGGCAGAGAGTGATGGATTTGGGGGGGGTCGGGGGGTCGGGGATTTGGGTGGGTGAGGTTGTTCTTGTGGTCGTAAATCGTAATCCAATCCCCCTCCGTGGGTCTAAAATCCAGCAAACACTCCATCAATGGTGCACGCTTGGCAATAGCCCGACAGCATATGCTGTGGATTACAGAACATAACATAATTTGCCTCTAATCTAAATATGATATGTTGTGTATTGTCTTTGGAATCCCAGGGTCTTTAACTTCAGTACAAAAAACCCAGAAGACCTTGATGTTGGACGGGGATCTTGCGGGCAGTCTCCCAGAGTATTTGATGTCTGTGTAATGTCGGCCTCTCTAAGCTGGTAACTTGGCCAGCCGTTGGCAAATCACAGCTACATTTTGTTCTCCTGAACAAGACGATCACCACAGGCAAAAATATGCAGAAATGTATTTTGAAACCTTAAAAAAGAAATATATTTATGATGTGAATTAATTAGGGAGAAAAAAGGCCTGTTCAGCGGGTGTGTCTGACTTCAGTGTATTAGCAGAAATAAACATGATAAATTCACCCGCCCCCCTTCCCCACCACCACTTCCCCACCTCTATGCCTGTGATTGGTCAATCCCGAACAGCTCTGAGGTGAGGCTGACTGGGCCCCAGCCCCCATGCGCTCCGGCCCAGTCTGGGTCAGGGGGTAAGCTTTGCTCTTTAACACCACGGTCCCGGGCTCAGCCCCTCGCCCGCTGAACTGACTCCTCTGTGACAGTCCGCCATTAATTACCGCCGTCCGGCCCTGATCCATCCGCTCTTCCTGTTCGCTCTCGTACCGCCGTCCGGCCCTGATCCAGCCGCTCTTCCTGTTCGCTCTCGTACCGCCGTCCAGTGGGGTCTGAGGGCTGCTCGGAGCGAGGGTGCGGCTGATTGGCCGTTCCTTCATGCGCGCTTGGGCGAAGGCGAAGGCTGATTGGCCAGTCTTTATGCGTGCGTGGGCGAGGGCGAAGGCTGATTGGCTGGTTCTTTATGCGCACTCAAACGAGGTCGCAGCTGATTGGTCGTTCCTTCATGTGTGCTCGGGCGAGGGAGAAGGCTGATTGGCCGGTCTTTATGCGCGCGAGACCTCCAGCTCCTCCGGCTCGCGGCGGCTAACCGAATCGGCCCGTCAACAAAAGCCGCCGTCATTCAGGGCCGCGAATCCGGCGTGTTATTCACCCCACAGCTGCCACGGCGAGCCCTCCTCTTTCTCCTCCTCTTTCTCTTTCTTTCTCTTTCTTTTTTCTTCTTCTGGAAAGTAAAAGGCAGGACCTGTATGCGTCTGTTTAAAAAAAAAAAAAAAAAAAGAGAGTGAAATGACCAAAGAGAAAGAAAAAAGAAGGGGCTTCTTTAATTGTGCTGTGAGGCTCCTCTCTCAGGAGGACGTGAATGCGTCCAAGTGCGGGAGGGTGGGGGGGGGGGTGGGGTGGTTTTGGGGGGGACAATGGCGTACCCCTTGGGCTGTCGGTGCTGGCTGGACTGCGCCCATTCAGCTGGCCCCTCTCACACAGGTGTGGCCCTCTCTGCCGACGGGGGGCCCGCACCCCATCTTTGTCCCGCTCTGGCGCTCGCCGGGAAGAGGGGGAGACAAAAAGGACAGGACGGGGGGGATGAATGCGAGCGACCCTCCAGAGCCGAACCCCAGCCCCTCGGCCCGGCCACAATGGGGACAAACGTCCCGCAATTAGGGCTGTCATAACCTATCCTGTGTGTGTGTGTGTGTGTGTGTGTGTGTGTAAGAGAGCGCGTGTGTGTGTACATGCGTGTGTGTGTGTGTGTGTGTTTATGTGGGAAGGGGCAGGATGGAGCAGAGTGGGGTGAGCAGAGTGGGGTAGGGTAGCTGAAGAGGGCGCTTTCGTTTCAGACAGGCTCAATTTGAGCCGTGGCAATGCTAAAAACCCACGCTACACAAGGCGCTATGAATTAAAGTTAAAAAAATAATCTTTTTTCGAACACATTTTCACCGCAACGTGTTTTCTGTCGTCCATGACGCTCGTTTTATGTTAAAAAAAAAAAGAGAAACTTGGGGGGCGTGGCGATAGGGCTGTGACAGGTAGGGGGCGTGGCGATAGGGCTGTGACAGGTAGGGGGCGTGGCGATAGGGCTGTGACAGGTAGGGGGCGTGGCGATAGGGCTGTGACAGGTAGGGGGCGTGGCGATAGGGCTGTGACAGGTAGGGGGCGTGGCGATAGGGCTGTGACAGGTAGGGGGCGTGGCGATAGGGCTGTGACAGGTAGGGGGCGTGGCCATAGGGCTGTGACAGGTAGGGGGCGTGGCGATAGGGCTGTGACAGGTAGGGGGCGTGGCGATAGGGCTGTGACAGGTAGGGGGCGTGGCGATAGGGCTGTGACAGGTAGGGGGCGTGGCGATAGGGCTGTGACAGGTAGGGGGCGTGGTGATAGGGCTGTGACAGGTAGGGGGCGTGGTGATAGGGCTGTGACAGGTAGGGGGCGTGGTGATAGGGCTGTGACAGGTAGGGGGCGTGGTGATAGAGCTGTGACAGGTAGGGGGCGTGGTGATAGGGCTGTGACAGGTAGGGGGCGTGGTGATAGGGCTGTGACAGGTAGGGGGCGTGGTGATAGGGCTGTGACAGGTAGGGGGCGTGGTGATAGGGCTGTGACAGGTAGGGGGCATGGTGATAGGGCTGTGACAGGGAAACCCGTGGAAGGCGCGGTCTGACCATGGCACCATAAGGCGAGCACACGTACGCACAGCGGGAGAGATCACACTCCACCCGGTTCTCACTTTCCCCCCGCCAAACACACTCATCTCTGACGACCCGGTCCTCACTCCCCCCCCCCCCCCCCCCCCAAACACACTCATCTCTGACGACCCGGTCCTCACTCCGCCCCCCCCCCCCCCCCCTCCCCGCCCCTCCCCCCCCCCAAACACACTCATCTCTGACGACCCGGTCCTCACTCCCCCAACAAAGAAGTCCTGGATTTAGAAATTATTCATAAGACTTTTTCAGTTTTTTTTTGTCATCACCACGGCATCATTTACTGTTAGGAGAGGTGGAGGAGGGGTAGGAGAGGGATGGGGAGGGGTCGGAGGGGGGTGGGAGCGGGGTGGGGTGGGGAGGGGGGTTGGAGGGGGGGGTTGGAGAGGGGGGTGGGAGAGGGGTGGGAATGAAATTGTATTATGCGCCCGTTTATGAGTGACTCCCTGCGCAGGGAGAAGAGAGGAATGGCGCGATGCCAACGCCAATTGAGTGGCGCAGCGGAGAGCCAGGGGGTAGATTTTCATAAATTATTCATCGTTATACAAAATAATCCTTCGGTGGGATCGGGCAGGGGGGGGGATGGGGCAGACGGTTTTAGGAAAAGAGAGGGTGGCATCAGAGGATTAGATGCAAATATGTCTTTCATAGTTTTCTTTTTTTGTTTGTTTTTTTTTTGCATTGCGGGGGGCTGGCGTGGTCCTGGTACCGCGGCTAATCTTTGAGAACGATCTCCACGGCGACGCGGCTAAATTAACGGGCGCGGGACGCGGGATTGCGAGCCGGGGGTCGCGGTGGTGGCTCAGACCGTTTCGGACACTTTGTCCCAAGTTTTGGGGGGGGGGGGGGGGGGGGGGTGGGGGGGTTGCAGGGGGCTATGGCCTGCAGGGCCTTGCTCCACCATCCATTCCAGACACCCGGGATAACCTTACCCCCCCCTCCCCCCCCTCGCCGTTGTGCTAGACGCACGGCTCGCATGGAAGGTCGACTCTGATGGCCTTGTGCCAACCCCCCCCCCCCCCCCGCCGCGCGCCGACCTCCCCCACCACCCCCCGCCGGCCTCCCCCACCACCCCCCGCACACACAGATGCATGCGTACAAACACTCTCAGACGCCGCAGCTAGGATGCATCTGACACACAGAGAAACAGAACAGCAGTGTTTTTATTATGACCAGGTACGGCAGTCCTGTTCTCATTTGCATTCGCATTTCAGCTATTAGCCGCCGCTCATGGAAATGAAAGGCATCCAGTCGTCTTTCCTAAAATTGTTTTTGAAAGCGGAACGGCACCGTGCACCCTCACACACACACACACACACACACACACACACACACGCATGTCCTCGCTCATGCGAAGCGCATGAACACATTTCATTTTGCATGCATTTGATGGTTATCGTTTTACTTACATGCAGTGCCGTCCCCCTTCATTTCAGAAGCCTGCATTAGAGGTTTTTTTTTTTCTGTGCGGTGCAAACCAAAACAGACATATACTTACAAATTTGAACAGAGAGACGGAGAGAGAGGGAGACAGAGAGATAATGAGAGAGAGAGAGATAGAGAGGGAGAGAGATGACGTCCCATAGAAAGCTGTAGTCACCCTGGGGTTATTCTGACATCACTCAAAAAAAAGAGAAAGGGGCGTCGCTTTGGCCAGCTGGATTCCTCCCCCCCCCCGCCCCACCCGCCTTAACCCCCCCTCCCCTCCCAACCCCAACCCGCACCTCTCACCCCTCTCACCCCGCCCCCCTTTCACCCTGTCCCAGAGTCTGTGCTGAAGCCCAGAGTCCACAAACAGCCCAGGTTCAGACACCGCTGGGCCTCCCAGTGCCCCCCGCACCGATCGCTATCAGCCCCGGAGACCAGCGCACACACCCCTCTCACTGTAAACATGTTATGTAGTCTCTCTCTCTCTCTCTTTACCTCTCTCTCTCCTCCTCTCTCTCTCTCTCTCTCTCTCCCTCTCTCTCTCTCTCTTTACCTCTCTCTCCTTCTCTCGCTCTGTATCTCTCTCTTTCTTCCTCTCTATCCGCCACCCCTCTCTCACTGTAAACATGTTATGTAGTCTCTCTCTCTACCTCTCGCTCTCCTTCTCTCGCTCTGTATCTCCATCTCTCTCTCCCTCTTTCCCCTTCTCGCTCTCTCACGATCTCCTTCCCTCTCTCCTTCTCTGTCTCTGTATCTCCCTCTCTTGGCTTTCTCTCTCTCCGTCTCTCTCTCAACTTATCTCTCTCTTCCTCTCCTCCCCCCCCCCTCCCTCACTCTCTCTCTCTCTCTCTCTCTCTCTCTCTCTGACTGGGGCCTGAACCGCTTGCCAGCTACAGGCGGGTCAATAGAGACACACCTGGGGGGAGGGGCCAGGAGGCTGTGGGGGGCGGGGGGGGGGGGGGGGGGAGGGAGGAGGAGGGCAGTAGTCAGTCAGGTCAGGTGGTCAAGGTGCAAAGGCCGAAGGGAAAAAAAGAAGTGGGGGGGGGGGGGGGGGGGTTGGGGGATTAGGGAGAGGTTATTAACAGCTACAAAGGGAAAGGTTACGGAAACACTCCCTTAGCCTCCCGCAGCCAGTCCACGTCCGTCCAGCACAAAGGGAGACTTGGGCAAGGGCAGCCATTAAAAGCCATTTAAGGGACGCTTCTGTTTAAGGTGGAATCCTGACTTCTTTTTTTTTTTTTTTGTTAAGGTGGAAATCCCCAGGCCGCTCAATGAAAGGCTGGGGTTAAAAAAACAAAAACAAAAATAAAAACCCCAATATGGGTCTTCTGTTCGCGTCCCGCCGCTGGTCGAGGTATCGTCTGTCGAGTGGCTCTCCCTCAAGGGGGCCTAGCTGACCCCCTCGAACCGTCCTACAGGTCTACTGCCTGACCGCAAATTGAATATGTGATTTATTGACTCTGTCAGCTCAAAATACCTTTGATATAAGCCCCCCCCCCACAGAGGATTAAAATTATTATTGAATTCATGGGCAAAATCATTAATATTTTTGTAATTTTGCCAAAAGGTTTACTGAGTGGGGTGGGCTGTTTGGCCAGTGTCTGTATATAATATCCTGTAAATAATAGTAAAATAATATCCTGGAAGTTGTGTGATTACTGCAGAAGTGTGTCATGCGTTATTTATCCTGGCAAAAGCCTAAGTTCATGTGCTTGAGTCACACGTACTGTATGTGTTCCAAATCAGATATGCGCGCCAGAAGGAAGTCACGTCAAATAAGCCTGTCCAGTCGCGTCACCCTCGCTGTAAAACGAAAAGTGCCACAAAATTTGCGTTCATGTGGAAAAAATGTCAAATTCAGCAAGCAAAAATATCAAAGGAAAAAGAAAAAGGAATGTAGAAAATGCTTGGAACTTTCCTAAAATATAAAACGTAGCAAAGTTCCTTTCCCGCAAAGCTACGTGGCAGATTTTTCTTTTTTTTAAAACGCTGGCAAGACGTGTCACATGAGTTGGAATAAAAGCCTTACCTGCATATGACAGCATCCGACCTTTAAACTTTTAAACCCAACTGCAATCAACTGCCGCTTCCTTCACACTTTTGATTGGATCATTATCTCCTTTCTTCTGCAACTGCCTTTTACAATAAGAAAAGATTCACTGAATAACCCGCTGCTCTTTCCTTATGACGTATTAAAATTTAAGTAATCTAAGCAAACATGGTTACAGCAACTCTGATAATAATAATAATATTATTATTATTATTATTATTATTATTATTATTATCTACGATGGTGGAAACAGTAGATACAATATACACGGTAAATAAAAGAAGCTTGTGATACAAGGGCCGTGTTTTACATGTGAATACGATCGTAGGCTTTTCTCTCACCACCCCGCCCCCCTTCGCCCCGCCCCCCCCCCCCCCCCAAAAAAAGCTCCTGAAAGAAGGGGCCACCCTCTGTCTGCGAGAGGCCATCTCTGGGACCTCTGTCTGGCTGCCTACAGCTGACCAACCCACATAAATCTCCGTGGAGGAGGGGGAAGGTGGGGGTGTGTGGGGGTCCCCTCCACCACCCTCCCATACATACCCCTCCGACCCCCCCCGAACCCCCCTTCCCCACCCCGGGCCCCCCCTTTTTGGGCCCCTGCGCTTGGCTCTCTCTGATTGGTGGAGACGGTGTGTGTTAAGTGCTGTTGAATAATAGTGACCTTTAGTAGAAGCGGGGACTGCTTTCCCAGACACGCACTGACCTTTCGACCCAGACAGGGGCAAAGAGGGGGGCGGAGGTGAGGGGGGCTGTAGATTGTGGACTTTGAACCGGGGGGCAGTTCCCGCTGCCCCTCTCTGTGTCTCTGTTTGCCAGCCCAGGTTTCGCTCATTCTCCCTCCCTCCCTCTCTTATTTTTCTCCTTCTTCTTCTTGTTCTATTGTTATTGTGTCACCGGGAGCTTCTCGTGGCAAAGCCGCCTGTCCAGAACCTTTGCAATTCAATTTGCCTGTGAAGGCAAAGTCGACGGAGTGAAAGAACACAGAGAATGCATCTTTCCCTCTGTGACATCATTCCCTCTGTGACATCACCGGCCCTGCCACTCCTGTCAGTAAAAAAAACAAAAACAAAAAGAAAAAAACAAATAAAACAATAAGAGGAAAAAGCTCTAATGGACTTTATAGGAGAAAAAAACTATTTAACCTTTTCAATGTAACCTTACAGACGCATGGAAAGAAAATATGTACACACATACACACACAC
Organism: Anguilla anguilla; assembly: GCF_013347855.1. Lineage (NCBI taxonomy): Eukaryota > Metazoa > Chordata > Actinopteri > Anguilliformes > Anguillidae > Anguilla > Anguilla anguilla. Next base: position 4,027,953 of record NC_049202.1, read on the forward strand.
ATGCACGCATGCACACACGTCCGCGCACACACACACACGCCCACACACACAGTGGGTCTGAATCTCCCTTTTTCATCTGCGCACCCAGACAAAACAGCGCATGCACTGTACCGGTCCGTCTAGAATACCCGTTGTCTGAAGGAGCCCTTCTGAGGAAGCCGTGGCCCCCGTCCTGTGAAAGTCTGAGGGGAAGATAAGGCTTCTCGCCCGTGACATCCGCCACAAAATACGTCTGAGCCCACGCTTAGCGCTGAAGGTCAAGGAGCGTGTTCGTCGTTGCTATTTTTTTTTCTTCTTCCCCTTCTTCTCCTAACACCTCTCCCAGTTACAACTCCCTAAGTGTACAGGATAGGGCTGGGAATCTCTCCACTGCAACATCTAACCCCAAATCATCCCCCACCACCCCTACACCCCTATTCCCCCCCCGCCCCACTCCGTCCGGCAAATGACACGCAGAGCAGCCAAAGTTGTCGTTTACGCATCTTTTTGTCGATTTTTGTTATCATGCTGGTATTTCTGTGGAAAACGTCGCCCGTTCTTTTTATTTTGCACTCAGAAGTTAGGCGACGTGTTATCGCGGACCGTTTGAAACGCGTGCTGCCAGGGCTTGAGATCGTCCCGTATCCTGGCACATGCATCTGTGTTTCTGTGTAACACGCGTGTGCGCCCGGGCTGCGCTACATGCTAACTGTGTGTCTCAGTAACACGCGTGTGCACCCGGGCCACGCTACATGCTAACTGTGTTTCTCTGTAATACGCACCCGGGCTGCGCTACATGCTAACTGTGTTTCTCTGTAACACACGTGTGCGCCCGGGCATTGCTACCTGCTAACTGTGTTTCTCTGTAATACGCACCCGGGCATTGCTACATGCTAACTGTGTTTCTCTGTAATACGCACCCGGGCATTGCTACATGCTAACTGTGTTTCTCTGTAATACGCACCCGGGCATTGCTACATGCTAACTGTGTTTCTCTGTAATACGCACCCGGGCATTGCTACATGCTAACTGTGTTTCTCTGTAATACGCACCCGGGCATTGCTACATGCTAACTGTGTTTCTCTGTAATACGCACCCGGGCATTGCTACATGCTAACTGTGTTTCTCTGTAATACGCACCCGGGCATTGCTACATGCTAACTGTGTTTCTCTGTAATACGCACCCGGGCATTGCTACATGCTAACTGTGTTTCTCTGTAATACGCACCCGGGCATTGCTACATGCTAACTGTGTTTCTCTGTAACACATGTACACGCTACATGCTAATTCTGCTCACCCCTTAGCCCCGGTAGTCTGGCGTCTGCTCCGGGCTCGACCTTCGGTCGCCCACCACGCATTCCATCCTTTAGTGATTAATGGCCAAAAACCGAAAGAAAAACAGAGAATATAAGAGCCATTGATCCAAAGACTAAAAAGCCATGAAAACAGGAAAGCTCAAATCGGCTCGAAACAACTGAAACCCGGTTGAACTGCGGCTTCGAGTCGGATAAGTACAGTTCGTTGGCGTTCGCTCTGTGGTTACGGCAGAAGGAGCGACGGATGAACATGGAAAAGAAAGAAAGAAAGAAAGGAGAAAGAAGTATCGATCCCTAGGGGGGGTCGCCTCTTTCCCTTTTCTTTCAGACTCGCGCCCGTTCCTGTTCCCTAATCAATACCCATCGCTCTGTTAGGACCCTGTCTAGCCAGAATCCCAACTCCCCACCCAACCCCCACCCTCACCCCCCACCCGCTCGACCCTGACCCACCCCCCCCCGGCATAGTGAGTGACTTTGGCCGTCACGGTGGCCCAAGGGAAACGGGGTAGACAGGCCAGACAGGAGGGGGGGTCGGACGGGAGGGGGGGAGGGGGGGGGGGGGCAGCCAATTGCCTGGGCACTGGGGTTAGGCTGAGAGGACAAGGTCTCGTGTCAGTGTTAGAATCAATAAATCGTTTTTGGTCCCGGCCCTCCCCCCCCCTCCCCCTCCCCCTCTCCCCTGTCCGGCCCCCACTGACCAGGAAGGGGGTGGGTAGGGGGGATAGGGGGCGGAACAAAATGGCAACTGAAGAAAGAACTGCGAGCACGCCCCCTTGTGTGTGTGTGTGTGTGTGTGTGTTTGCGTGTGTTTGTGTGTGTGTGTGTGCATGTTTGTAATTGTAATAATGCGCTTAATAAGTAATCCGCAAAAGACAAAGAAAGAAAAATAATGAGTGAGAGAAAGTGTGATATGAAAGGTGTAAAAGAGAGAAAGTTAAAAAGTGGGATTACATCTATTTCCAGAGGAACATTCATTATATATTTTGACAATGACAAAAATAATTTAAGCCTATTAAAATTTTTAATTTGCCAGACAAACACCAAAAAAATGAATCAGTGCCAATTCCTGCCCAGTTCTCCCTGGTGTAGTCAGGCATTTGAAGCTGTTTACCTGCCATTTTTCCTCCTACCGAAATGGTTCACAGATCGGGGACTGAGATGCAAATCCATTGCAAACTACCGGTAAATTTCTTCCATTAATTACTCAGACCGAACATTATATCGTCCGGTCGGAACTGCAAGCCGGACATGTACAAATAATTAGAGAAAAAAAAAAAAACATAAATCTGGCAGCTCTAGTTATGAAGCCAAGACGAAGGGGCTTTTTTTGCAGTGCTTGGATCCTACAGGAGTACTACCCCATCTTGGAGAATTAGACAGAAGAGAAACACTTCACACGCAACACATCCCCTCAGACAAATCCTCCGTCAGAAAAGTCGAACGCCCCCCAGCCACCCCCCCCCCAAAAACCCAGCGTAGGCCTACGCGTGCAGGCTTATCTCAGGGGCGCAGAGCCTGCTCTCGACGAGCCTGCGTGGCATCTGTGCGGCGGCGGGCTGTCGCTGACGTCCGCGGGCGCTGCTCAAAAAACAAAAACAAAAAAAAAAAAAAAAGCGGCGATGATGTTCAGAAAAAAAAAACACGGACGGATCCGCCCACCGCGGCTTCGCCGTGATTCCCAACGCCGCGTCGCGACGGCGCGGAGACTCCGAACGGCGTTCCAGAGCCGCTAGGCCCCCCACCCCCCCGTCTGCTTCCTGCATAATTACTTACACTCTTTTTAATTAGGCCATGGCGGGATTAACCGTGCCGGAGCCGGAACGCTGGGAATTCTGACAAATTTCGGGGGTCCGGGCTTCTGAGAGCTTCTAAAAAAAGATTACGCGCTGATGTCATCTCGTGTTTTAATCCCGATTTCTATTCTCAAATATATGCAGATCTTTAAAGTTTTTTTCTGATTTAAAAAAAAATGTTACCGCTTTTGAGAGCTGGAGGGTGGGCGGGGTGGGGTGGGGGGGTGGGAATCCAAAAGAAAAGCTTACGTGCTGATGTAATTTCTGTTTTCATCACAATTTCTATTCTTAAATATATATAGGAGGAAAAAGTGCCTAAAATACGGTCAGAAACCTGGGTGAATTATAATTGTATAATTAATAATTAAGTGCTGTTTAGACCGCAATACAATTCACAAACTTTTTCAAATGAAGTGATTCAAGGAATGAATTCAAATTTAAATGGTTATATAAAGGTATCCCGGCAACACAGGACACAGCTGGATGCAGATCGAGACAGAACACCCGTACTTTTAAGTCAGGAAACTTAAAATCACAACTACAAGCTGAACACAACCTGTAATACCGTTACTAAGCAAGGTGTCAAAATCAATTGGTGCATGATTCAAGCAAACTGTGACGTTCAGGATACAGTGATCGGGACGTTGAGTGAAACCAGGTTCTGCCTGAACAGCAGAATGCTCAGAACAGACAGTCGAGGCAGTTTAGTGGCTGCACTGTCCTGACCTGAGTGCACTGTTCATTTCACCACTAGGGGGCGAGGGGGGAGGGAATGAGCACAGTCCATCTCACCTTGGGACCAACATGCAGGAAGTGGACCAAGAAAAGAAACACTAATGTAAAGCCAGTTAACAGGGTTTTGGGGCTGCCAGGACATGCCCATATTAGTCGTGGCTTAGAGTCCACCCATGTCTGGAATTCCAGATGAGGAATATGACACCAGTTTTCCACAAGAAATTCTGCCAACTCATGCTCAGTTGATAGAAGTATAGCACACTGCCGCAGGGGTAATGCCATCAAATCAATGCCACCACATCCCACAAAATGCAAGTTTTGGATTCAGATCTTGTGACTGTTGTAAACGGCCACGACGACAGCGTAATGTAATGTGATGTCCGTGCTGTGTTTTTTCAAAACTTTCTGGCCGACTTCGCCAGACGACGGAGAGAGAGCGGTTGTGGATACAGCCAGTCCGTTCCTCTGCGGTTGTAAAAAGAGAGAGAGAGAGAGAGAGAGAGAGAGACGGATCAGCAGTTACAGACAGATAAGCGGGACAGCGGGTGTCTGGGACGTTTCGGCTTTGCCGCTCTGACCCTTATTTTCGTCTCCTGTCCTTCACCTGGTTATTCCAGAGGCCATGGTCAGCCGTGCCGGGAGATAAGGCAGCGGGGGCCAAGTTCACCCGCTCCGAGATAAGACGTGATTGTGGGGGTCATAAAGAAAGAGAGAGAGAGAGAGAGAGAGAGAGGAGAAAAGAAGACACGATGTACGCTCAGAGAAACGACTGACCGCTATTAGGGCTCCTCGAACCGCTGACGTTTTCGTTTTGCGTTTTTGTTTTGTTTTGTTTTGTTTTTTTTGTCTCGCCAGACGCCTGTTTTGCAAGTCACTTGAGCCGTCAAGATCTTTCTTTTTTTTTTTTTTGGAGTCCACGTGTCTGGTCAGGTACGTCAGCCCCTTACAGAAGGCCGGCCTGTTTTCCAATCCTGCGTTCTATTGCTATCCAAGCAAATTCTGCTACTGGAATCCTTCACCAGAAGAGGCCATTTGATATGGAAACATCATCAGAATGTGTGAGTTGCTAATTTCCCCTCCTATCTCAAATGTCTGAGGTCATAGCTGATACAGTTGTATTGTAGGCCCCCAAAAGTATTAAAAACAAAATCCACTGCAAGGACACGTCCTCTTCATCACTAAGGAATTAATTATATGTCAAATTACATCTTTAAGAGACCACAGTATCCATTACATTAAATACTGTACCAAGAGACTGTCCCTTTACAGGACACAACACAGATGAAAAAGTATTTAAAAATGTTTCCCGAAAACCTATTTAAAACAACCACTGAAAATGGTATCACCAAATAGTGGTCTTCAAAGGGAACTCTCCTGACACCTTGCGGATGGAGGACTGAAATGCAGTTTCAAAAAAAAAAATTAAAAATTAAAAACGAGCAAATTGACAGGGTGTCCTCATCGAAACAGTGTGTGTGGACGGGCCTGACAGGTCCACAGACTCCTGTCTTGAGAGCTCAGATCCAGATGTAATTTCTTAATTTCGTCACAAGCCCCTTTGACGCCGACACAGGTCCGGCAATAAAACGGGGGCTGGTAGCTTGCAGGGAGGCGTTATTGAAAAACGAATATTTATTCATTAGCAGTTTTTGTTCAGGCCTGGTCATAGCCGAAACTATGGAAACAAAACGAAGAGGTAATATTGACTCTGCTTGACACTTTACAGAAAACGGTCTTATTATGTCCACATTATTGGACGGGCAGGTTTAAACTCGATCACCCCCTACTGTGATAGCAGGGTTTCAGCTTTTTTTTTTAAACAAACAAAAAAATTTTATTTTATTTTTTTCACAATTTTGGTCGTGCTAGGTGGCAGACAGGAAAATTTATCTTCTGCGTCAGTCTAATGAAAAGGAAGCTTGTTCGATACAAGTTTTTATGCGTCGTGAACGTGCTGGACCCTGTTTCCTTTCTTCACTCTGAGTTAGACACACACACACACACACACGCACACACACCCACCCCTCCCTCCCTCAGGGGCTCAGTTGCCACTTGGGTGAGCAGGGTGGTCTGAGCAGTTGGGTCTGGTTCCTTTTTTGAGGAAGAACGGACACCTGTGTAACGCTCACAGTTTCATTTAAACAAATATGATGTATTAATGATAGAAACGCCTGT
>NC_049202.1:4034451-4099893 GCF_013347855.1 Anguilla anguilla
ACAGGTAGGGGGGTGGCGTTAGGGCTGTGACAGGTAGGGGGCGTGGCGATAGGGCTGTGACAGGTAGGGGGCGTGGCGATAGGGCTGTGACAGGTAGGGGACGTAGTGATAGGGTTGTGACAGGTAGGGGGCGTGGCGATAGGGCTGTGACAGGTAGGGGGCGTGGCGATAGGGCTGTGACAGGTAGGGGGCGTGGCGATGGGGCTGTGACAGGTAGGGGGCGTGGCGATGGGCTGTGACAGGTAGGGGTTGTGGCGATAGGCTGTGACAGGTCGGGGGCGTGGCGATGGGGCTGGGACAGGTAGGGGGCGTGGCGATAGGGCTGTGACAGGTAGGGGGCGTGGCGATGGGGCTGTGACAGGTAGGGGGCGTGGCCATAGGGCTGTGACAGGTAGGGGGCGTGGCGATAGGGCTGTGACAGGTAGGGGGCGTGGCGTTAGGGCTGTGACAGGTAGGGGGCGTGGCCATAGGGCTGTGACAGGTAGGGGGGCGTGGCCATAGGGCTGTGACAGGTAGGGGGCGTGGCCATAGGGCTGTGACAGGGAAAACCATGGAAGGCGCCGTCTGACCACGGCACCATAAGGCGAGCACACGTACGCACAGCGGGAGAGATCACACTCCACCCGGTTCTCACTTTTCCCCCGCCAAACACACTCGTCTCTGACGACACGGTCCTCACTCCGCCCCCTCCCCCCCCTTCCCCCCCCCAAACACACTCATCTCCGGTTTTTGATCACAAAAAAAAGCCTTACTCTACTCTACTGGATTTTCGCTCTCTCTTTTTTTTTTTTTTTTTTTACAGAAAGGCAACAGAAAAGAAGTCCTGGATTTAGAAATGATTCATAAGACTTTTTCATTTTTTTTTTGTCATCACCATGGCATCATTTACTGTTAGGAGAGGTGGAGGAGGGGTAGGAGAGGCATGGGGTGGGGGGGGTTGGAGAGGGGTGGGAAGGGGGGCTGGAGAGGGGTGGGGAGGGGTGGGGAGGGGGGGGTTGGAGAGGGGGGGGAAGGGGGGTTGGAGGGGGGTGGGGAGGGGGGTGGGAATGAAATTGTATTATGCGCCCGTTTATGAGTGACTCCCTGCGCAGGGAGAAGAGAGGAATGGCGCGATGCCAACGCCAATTGAGTGGCGCAGCGGAGAGCCAGGGGGTAGATTTTCATAAATTATTCATCGTTATACAAAATAATCCTTCGGTGGGATCGGGCAGGGGGGGGGGATGGGGCAGACGGTTTTAGGAAAAGAGAGGGTGGCATCAGAGGATTAGATGCAAATATGTCTTTCATAGTTTTCTTTTTTTGTTTGTTTTTTTTGCATTGCGGGGGGCTGGCGTGGTCCTGGTACCGCGGCTATTCTTTGAGGACGATCTCCACGGCGACGCGGCTAAATTAACGGGCGCGGGACGCGGGAATGCGAGCCGGGGGTCGTGGTGGTGGCTCAGACCGTTTCGGACACTTTGTCCCAAGTTTGGGATGGGGGGGGGGGGTGAGGGTGGTTGCAGGGGGCTATGGCCTGCAGGGCCTTGCTTCACCATCCATTCCAGACACCCGGGATAACCCTACCCCCCCCCTCTCCCCCCCCCTCGCCGTTGTGCTAGACGCACGGCTCGCATGGAAGGTCGACTCTGATGGCCTTGTGCCAACACCCCCCCCCCCCCAACCGCGCGCCGACCTCCCCCACCACCCCCCGCACACACAGATGCATGCGTACAAACACTCTCAGACGCCACAGCTAGGATGCATCTGACACACAGAGAAACAGAACAACAGTGTTTTTATTATGAGCAGGTACGGCAGTCCTGTTCTCATTTGCATTCGCATTTGAGCTATTAGCCGCCGCTCATGGAAATGAAAGGCATCCAGTCGTCTTTCCTAAAATTGTTTTTGAAAGCGGAACGGCACCGTGCACCCTCACACACACACACACACACACACACACACGCATGTCCTCGCTCATGCGAAGCGCATGAACACATTTCATTTTGCATGCATTTGATGGTTATCGTTTTACTTACATGCAGTGCCGTCCCCCTTCAGTTCTGAAGCCTGCATTAGAGTTTTTTTTTTCTGTGTGGTGCAAACCAAAACAGACATATACTTACAAATTTGAATAGAGAGACGGAGAGAGAGGGAGAGACAGAGAGAGAGAGAGGGAGAGAGATGACGTCCCATAGAAAGCTGTAGTCACCCTGGGGTTATTCTGACATCACTCAAAAAAAAGAGAAAGGGGCGTCGCTTTGGCCAGCTGGATTCTCCCCCCCCCCCACCCCACCCGCCTTAACCCCCCCTCCCCTCCCAACCCCAACCCGCACCTCTCACCCCTCTCACCCCGCCCCCCTTTCACCCTGTCCCAGAGTCTGTGCTGAAGCCCAGAGTGAACAAACAGCCCAGGTTCAGACACCGCTGGGCCTCCCAGTGCCCCCCGCACCGATCGCTATCAGCCCCGGAGACCAGCGCACACCCCTCTCACTGTAAACATGTTATGTAGTCTCTCTCTCTCTCTCTCTACCTCTCTCTCTCCTCCTCTCGCTCTGTATCCCTCTCTTTCTTCCTCTCTATCCGCCATCCCTCTCTCACTGTAAACATGTTATGTAGTCTCTCTCTCTCCTCCTCTCGCTCTGTATCCCTCTCTTTCTTCCTCTCTATCCGCCATCCCTCTCTCACTGTAAACATGTTATGTAGTCTCTCTCTCTACCTCTCTCTCCTTCTCTGTCTCTGTATCTCCATCTCTCTCTCCCTCTTTCCCCTTCTCACGATCTCCTTCCCTCTCTCCTTCTCTGTCTCTGTATCTCCCTCTCTTGGCTTTCTCTCTCTCCGTCTCTCTCTCAACTTATCTCTCTCTTCCTCTCCTCCCCCCCCCCCCTCACTCTCTCTCTCTCTCTGACTGGGGCCTGAACCGCTTGCCAGCTACAGGCGGGTCAATAGAGACACACCTGGGGGGAGGGGCCAGGAGGCTGTGGGGGGCAGGGGGGGGGGGGAGGGAGGGAGGAGGAGGGCAGTAGTCAGTCAGGTCAGGTGGTCAAGGTGCAAAGGCCGAAGGGAAAAAAAGAAGTGGGGGGGGGGGGGGTAGAGGGGTTGGGGGATTAGGGAGAGGTTATTAAGAGCTACAAAGGGAAAGGTTACGGAAACACTCCCTTAGCCTCCCACAGCCAGTCCACGTCCGTCCAGCACAAAGGGAGACTTGGGCAAGGGCAGCCATTAAAAGCCATTTAAGGGACGCTTCTGTTTAAGGTGGAATCCTGACTTCTTTTTTTTTTGTTGTTGTTAAGGTGGAAATCCCCAGGCCGCTCAACGAAAGGCTGGGGTTAAAAAAACAAAAACAAAAATAAAAACCCCAATATGGGTCTTCTGTTCGCGTCCCGCCGCTTGTCGGGGTATCGTCTGTCGAGTGGCTCTCCCTTAAGGGGGCCTAGCTGACCCCCTCGAACCGTCCTACAGGTCTATACTGCCTGACCGCAAATTGAATATGTGATTTATTGACTCTGTCAGCTCAAAATACCTTTGATATAAGCCCCCCCCACAGAGAATTAAAATTATTATTGAATTCATGGGCAAAATCATTAATATTTTTGTCATTTTGTCAAAAGGTTTACTGAGTGGGGTGGGCTGTTTGGCCAGTGTCTGTATATAATATCCTGTAAATAATAGTAAAATAATATCCTGGAAGTTGTGTGATTACTGCAGAAGTGTGTCATGCGTTATTTATCCTGGCAAAAACCTAAGTTCATGTGCTTGAGTCACACGTACTGTATGTGTTCCAAATCAGATATGCGCGCCAGAAGGAAGTCACGTCAAATAAGCTTGTCCAGTCATGCCACCCTTGCTGTAAATCGAAAAGGGCCACATGAAATTTGCATTCATGTGGAAAAAATGTCAAATTCAGCAAGCAAAAATATCAAAGGAAAAAGAAAAAGGAATGTAGAAAATGCTTGGAACTTTACTAAAATATAAAACGTAGCAAAGTTCCTTTCCCGCAAAGCTACGTGGCAGATCTTTCTTTTTTTTAAACGCTGGCAAGACGTGTCACATGAGTTGGAATAAAAGCCTTACCTGCATATGACAGCATCCGACCTTTAAACTTTCAAACCCAACTGCAATCAACTGCCGCTTCCTTCACACTTTTGATTGGATCATTATCTCCTTTCTTCTGCAACTGCCTTTTACAATAAGAAAAGATTCACTGAATAACCCGCTGCTCTTTCCTTATGACGTATTTAAATTTAAGTAATCTAAGCAAACATGGTTACAGCAACTCTGATAATAATAATAATAATATTATTATTATTATTATTATTATTATTATTATTATTATTATTATCTACGATGGTGGAAACAGTAGATACAATATACACGGTAAATAAAAGAAGCTTGTGATACAAGGGCCGTGTTTTACATGTGAATACGATCGTAGGCTTTTCTCTCACCACCCCGCCCCCCTTCGCGCCCCCCCCCCTCCCCCCCCCAAAAAAAAAAAGCTCCTGAAAGAAGGGGCCACCCTCTGTCTGCGAGAGGCCATCTCTGGGACCTCTGTCTGGCTGCCTACAGCTGACCAACCCACATAAATCTCCGTGGAGGAGGGGGAAGGTGGGGGTGTGTGGGGGTCCCCTCCACCACCCTCCCATACATACTCCTCCGACCCCCCCGAACCCCCCTCCCAGTCCCCACCCCCCCACCCCCACCCCAGGCCCCCCCTTTTTGGGCCCCTGCGCTTGACTCTCTCTGATTGGTGGAGACGGTGTGTGTTAAGTGCTGTTGAATAATAGTGACCTTTAGTAGAAGCGGGGACTGCTTTCCCAGACACGCACTGACCTTTCGACCCAGACAGGGGCAAAGAGGGGGGCGGAGGTGAGGGGGGCTGTAGATTGTGGACTTTGAACCGGGGGGCAGTTCCCGCTGCCCCTCTCTGTGTCTCTGTTTGCCAGCCCAGGTTTCGCTTATTCCCCCTCCCTCCCTCTCTTATTTTTCTCCTTCTTCTTCTTTTTACTTCTTCTTCTTCTATTATTATTGTGTCACCGGGAGTTTCTCGTTGGCAAAGCCGCCTGTCCAGAACCTTTGCAAATCAATTTGCCTGTGAAGGCAAAGTCGACGGAGTGAAAGAACACAGAGAATGCATCTTTCCCTCTGTGACATCATTCCCTCTGTGACATCACCAGCCCTGCCACTCCTGTCAGTAAAAAAAAAAAACAAGAAGAGGAAAAAGCTCTAATGGACTTTATAGGAGAAAAAAACTATTTAACCTATTCAATGTAACCTCACAGACACATGGAAAGAAAATATGTACACACACACACACACACACACGTCCGCACACATGCACACGCCCACACACACAGTGGGTCTGAATCTCCCTTTTTCATCTGCGCACCCAGACAAAACAGCGCATGCACTGTACCGGTCCGTCTGGGATACCCATTGTCTGAACGAGCCCTTCTGAGGAAGCCGTGGCCCCCGTCCTGTGAAAGTCTGTCCTGTGAAAGAGGGGAAGATAAGGCTCCTCGCCCGTGACATCCGCCACCAAATACGTCTGAGCCCACGCTTAGCGCTGAAGGTCAAGGAGCGTGTTCGTCGTCGATATTTTTCTTTTTTTTTTCTCCCCTTCTTCCCCTAACACCTCTCCCAGTTACAACTCCCTAAGTGTACAGGATAGGGCTGGGAATATCTCCACTGCAACATCTAACCCCAAATCATCCCCCACCACCCCTACACCCCTACACCCCCCCGCCCCACTCAGTCCGGAAAATGACACGCAGAGCAGCCAAAGTTGTCGTTTATGCATCTTTTTGTCGATTTTTGTTATCATGCCAGTATTTCTGTGGAAATTAGGCGATGTGTTATCGCCACACATTCCATCCTTTAGAAAGTGATTAATGGCCAAAAAAACCAAAAGAAAAACAGAGAATATAAGAGCCATTGATCCAAAGACTAAAAGCCACGAAAACAGGAGAGCTTAAATCGGCTTGAAACAACTGAAACTGGGTTGAACTGCGGCTTCGAGTCGGATAATTACAGTTTGCTGGCGTTCGTTCTGTGGTCACGGCAGAAGGGGAGCGATGGATGAACATGGAAAAGAAAGAAAGAAAGAAAGAAAGGAGCGAAGTATCGATCCCTTGGGGGGGGTCGCCTCTTTCCCTTTTCTTTTCCTCGTGATTTGCAGTGCTAATTCAGACTCGCGCCCGTTCCCGTTCCCTAATCGATACCCATCGCTCTGCTAGGACCCTGTCTAGCCAGAATCCCAACTCCCAACTCCCCCTCCAACCCCCACCCCCACCCCTCACCCGCTCGACCCTGACCCCACCCCCCCCCGGCATAGTGAGTGACTTTGGCCGTCACGGTGGCCCAAGGGAAACGGGGTAGACAGGCCAGACAGGAGGGGGGGAGGGGGGGGCAGCCAATTGCCTGAGCACTGGGGTTAGGCTGAGAGGACAAGGTCTCGTGTCAGTGTTAGAATCAATAAATCGTTTTTGGTCCCGGCCCTCCCCCCCCCCTCCCCCTCCCCCTCTCCCCTGTCCGGCCCCCACTGACCAGGAAGGGGGTGGGTAGGGGGGGTTAGGGGGCGGAACAAAATGGCAACTGAAGAAAGAACTGCGAGCACGCCCCCTTGTGTGTGTGTGTGTTTGCGTGCCTGTGTGTGCGTGTGTGTGCGTGTGTGTGTGTGTGTGTGTGTGTGCGTGTTTGTAATTGTAATAATGCGCTTAATAAGTAATCCGCAAAAGACAAAGAAAGAAAAAATAATGAGTGAGAGAAAGTGTGATATGAAAGGTGTAAAAGAGAGAAAGTTAAAAAGTGGGATTACATCTATTTCCAGAGGAACGTTCATTATATATTTTGACAATGACAAAAATAATTTAAGCCTATTAAAATTTTTAATTTGCCAGACAAACACCAAAAAAATGCCAAGAATCAGTGCCAATTCCTGCTCGCTTCTCCCTGGTGTAATCAGGCATTTGAATCAGTTTACCTGCCATTTTTCCTCCTACCGAAATGGTTCACAGATAGGGGACTGAGATGCAAATCCATCACAAACTACCGGTAAATTTCTTCCATCAATTACTCAGACCAGACATTATATCGTCCAGTCGGAACCGCAAGCTGGACATGTACTAATAATTAGGGAAAAAAAAAAACATAAATCTGGCAGCTCTAGTTATGAAGCCAAGACGAAGGGGCTTTTTTTGCAGTGCTTGGATCCTACAGGAGTACTATCCCATCTTGGAGAATTAGACAGAAGAGAAACACTTCACACGCAACACATCCCCTCAGACAAATCCTCCGTCAGAAAAGTCGAACGCCCCTCCACCCCCCCCCCCCCCAGTAACCCAGCGTAGGCCTACGCGTGCAGGCTTATCTCAGGGGCGCAGAGCCTGCTCTCGACGAGCCTGCGTGGCATCTGTGCGGCGGCGGGCTGTCGCTGACGTCCGCGGGCGCTGCTTAAAAAACAAAAAAAAAAAAAAAAAAAAAAAAAGCGGTGATGATGTTCGAAAAAAAAAAAACACGGACAGATCCGCCCGCCGCGGCCTCGCCGTGAATCCCAACGACGCGTTGCGACGGCGCGGAGACTCCGAACGGCGTTCCGGAGCCGCTAGCCCCCCCCCCCCCCCCCCCCCCCACCCCCCCCGTCTGCTTGCTGCATAATTACTTACACTCTTTTTAATTAGGCCATGGCGGGATTAACCGTGCCGGAGCCGGAACGCTGGGAATTCTGACAAATTTCGGGGGTCCGGGCTTCTGAGAGCTTCTAAAAAAGATTACGCGCTGATGTCATCTCATGTTTTTATCACGGTTTCTATTCTCGAATATATGCAGATCTTTAAAGTTTTAAATGTTAAATGTTACTGCTTTTGAGAGCTGGTGGGTGGGCGGGGTGGGGTGGATTGGGGTGGGGGGGTGGGAACCCAAAAGAAAAGCTTACTTGCTGATGTAATTTCTGTTTTTATCTATTCTTAAATATATATAGGAGGAAAAAGTGCCTAAAATATGGTCAGAAACCTGGGTGAATTATAATTGTATAATTAATAATTAAGTGCTGTTTAGACCGCAATACAATTCACAAACTTTTTCAAATTAAGTGATTCAAGGAATTAATTCAAATTTAAATGGTTATCTAAAGGTATCCCGGCAACACAGGACACAGCTGGATGCAGATCGAGACAGAACACCCATACTTTTAAGTCAGGAAACTTAAAATCACAACTACAAGCTGAACACAACCTGTAATACCTCTACAGAGCAAGGCGTCGAAACCAATAGATGCATGATTCAAGCAAACTGTGACGTTCAGGATACAGTAATCGGGACGTTGAGTGAAACCAGGTTCTGTCTGAACAGCAGAATGCTCAGCACAGACAGTCGAGGCAGTTAAGTGGCTGCACTGTCCTGACCTGAGTGCACCGTCCATTTCACCACTAGGGGGCGAGGGGGGCGGGAATGAGCACAGTCCATCTCACCTTCGGGCCAACATGCAGGAAGTGGACCAAGAAAAGAAACACTAATGTAAAGCCAGTTAACAGGGTGTTGGGGCTGCCAGGACATGCCCATATTAGTCGTGGCTTAGAGTCCACCCATGTCTGGAATTCCAGATGAGGAATATGACACCAGTTTTCCACAAGAAATTCTGCCAACTCATGCCCAGTTGATAGAAGTATAACACACTGCCGCAGGGGGTAATGCCATCAAATCAATGCCACCACATCCCACAAAATGCAAGTTTTGGATTCAGATCTTGTGACTGTTGTAAACGGCCACGACGACAACGTAACGTAATGTAATGTCCGTGCTGTGTTTTTTCTAAACTTTCTGGCCGACTTCGCCAGACGACGAGGAGAGCGGTTGTGGATACAGCCAGTCCGTTCCTCTGCGGTTGTAAAAAGAGAGAGAGAGAGAGAGAGAGAGACGGATCAGCAGTTACAGACAGATAAGAGGGACAGTGGGTGTCTGGGACGTTTCGGCTTTGCCGCTCTGACCCTTATTTTCGTCTCCTGTCCTTCACCTGGTTATTCCAGAGGCCATGGTCAGCCGTGCCGGGAGATAAGGCAGCGGGGGCCAAGTTCACCTGCTCCGAGATAAGACGTGATTGTGGGGGTCATAAAGAAAGAGAGAGAGAGAGAGAGAGAGAGAGAGAGGAGAAAAGAAGACACGATGTACGCTCAGAGAAACGACTGACCGGTATTAGGGCTCCTCGAACCGCTGACGTTTTCGTTTTGCGTTTTTGTTTTGTTTCGGTTTTTTTTTTTGTCTCGCCAGACGCCTGTTTTACAAGTCACTTGAGCCGTCAAGATCTTTCTTTTTTTTTTTTTTTGGAATCCACGTGTCTGGTCAGGTACGTCAGCCACTTACAGAAGGTCGGCCTGTTTTCCAGTCCTGCGTTCTATTGCCATCCAAGCAAATTCTGCTACTAGAATCCTTCACCAGAAGAGGCCATTTGATATGGAAACATCATCAGAATGTGTGAGTTGCTAATTTCCCCTCCTATCTCAAATGTTTGAGGTCATAGCTGATACAGTTGTATTGTAGGCCCCCAAAAGTATTAAAAACAAAATCCACTGCAAGGACACGTCCTCTTCATCACTAAGGAATTAATTATATGTCGAATTACATCTGTAAGAGACCACAGTATCCATTACATTAAATACTGTACCAAGAGATTGTCCCTTTAAAGAACACAACACAGATGAAAAAGTATTTAAAAAATGTTTCCCAAAAACCAATTTAAAACAACCACTGAAAATGGTATCACCAAATAGTGGTCTTCAAAGGGCGCTCTACTGACACCTTGAGGATGGAGGACTGAAATGCAGTTTTGAAAAAAAATAAATAAATAAAAAACAGGCAAATTGACAGGGTGTCCTCATCGAAACAGTGCGTGTGGACGGGCCTGACAGGTCCACAGACTCCTGTCTTGAGAGCTCAGATCCAGATGTCATTTCTTAATTTTGTCCCAAGCCCCTTTGACGCCGACACAGGTCTTGCAATATAAAACAGGGGTTGGTATCTGGCAGGGAGGCGTTATTGAAAAACGAATATTTATTCATTACCAGTTTTTGTTCAGGCCTGGTCATAGCCGAAACTATGGAAACAAAACGAAGAGGTAATATTGACTCTGCTTAACACTTTACAGAAAACGGTCTTATTATGTCCACATTATTGGACGGGCAGGTTTAAACTCGATCACCCCCTACTGTGATAGCAGGGTTTCAGCTTTTTTTTTTAAACAAACAAAAAAATTTTATTTTATTTTTTTCACAATTTTGGTCGTGCTAGGTGGCAGACAGGAAAAAAATGTATCTTCTGCGTCAGACTAATGAAAAGGAAGCTTGGCTTCGATACAAGTTTTTATGCGTCGTGAACATGCTGGACCCTGTTTCCTTTCTTCACTCTGAGTTAGACACACACACACACACACACACACACACACACAGACCCCTCCCTCCCTCAGGGGCTCAGTTGCCACTTGGGTGAGCAGGGTGGTCTGAGCAGTTGGGTCTGGTTCCTTTTTTGAGGAAGAATGGACACCTGTGTAACGCTCACAGTTTCATTTAAACAAATATGATGTGTTAATGATAGAAACGCCTGTCCCGTGCTCACTTAACCTCTCTCTCTCTTCCTCCCTCACGCACACGCACACACATACACACACACACATGCACATGCAAACGGACAACACACACATACACACACACACGCACACACACACATGCCCTCACACATACACACACACACACACACACACACACATTAAAATCCACCATACAGAGCCACACACAAGCGCAAATGCTCTATACTTCAAAGCAGAAGTGTATCTTCTGACGATACGCACTGGAGATCCGGCCAATATTCAGCCAATCGGCTTCTCCGAGCCGCCGCTCCACCACCGCCATGTATCACGTTGCCACTTAGCGCGTCATGTGAGCACCTTCAGCACAATTTGATTGGATTTGGAGTCGCCTAATCAAACGGAATGCGACATTATGCAAATGACCGCCCCCCCTTCGCCATATGGCCCAGGGTGCGAGAAACCAAATCTACGGGGGGGGGGGGGACATATCGGGCGAGAAGCGGGGGTCCCCAGGGAAAGAAACGGCATCTCCGGGGGCGTCCGCCTCGCCCTACCGCTTGTTTTTTTATTTCGGCAAAGGTGACTGGCGGCAGAGGCAGGCCTGTACCACGAAATCAAACCATCCCAGGAACACAGGCGGGGCGCATCACACCCCACCCCGTCCCCAGAACACACCGTGCCCCGTCCCCTGATCACGTTACCCCCCCCTGCCGACACCTCTCACCCTTTCTTTCTTTATTCTTTCTTTTTTTTAAAAATAAACCCAGGAGCCTTATCGGGCATTATCTGATCCTCATACCCACACAGAGAGCGGCTGCTCCAGGTTGTCCTTATCCTGGTGACCGTAGGCCCCCCCCCGTCCCAGGTTGCCACGGACACCCCCACGCCGGCCTCGGCTGATAAGATAAGCGTCTGCAGACCGCCCGTATCGCGGTCAGTCCGAACGTACCGCCGTGTCTCCTCAGGAGTCCCCGCGCGCGCGAGCGCGTCACAGCGGGGCGACTGGCGGGAACACGGCAGCGGGCGGCAGTGTAGCATTGTGGGTAAGGAGCTGGTCTTTTTTTTGTAACCTAAAAGGTCACGGGTTCGATTCCCGGGTAGGACACTGCCGTTGTACCCCTTGAGCAAGGCACTTAACCTGCATTGCTTCAGTATACGTCCAGCTGTATAAATGGATGCACTGTAAATGCTACGCACTGTAAAAACGTCTGCTACATGCCTGTGATGTAAAGATGGCTCTCTGTTCAGACGGTTCCCGCTGAAACACGCTGTCCGCGTGGGGAGAGGAGATGAACGAAGGTCTCCGTTTGTCCCCCTTTTTATTCTCTCTGTGAAAACTGATCCACTTCTAACTGTGTCAGTCTGAGATTCATACGATGCTTGAAAAACCCCTTAAATTAGAGTCGTGTTGTATTTGAATTACTGCCCTGAGGTTAGAAGAGGCAGTTGTGTTTCTGCTCCCGTTCTTCCATCTCTCTCTGTCCCTCTCTCTCTCCCTCTCTCCCTCTCTCTCTCCCTCCTTCCCTCTCTCCCTCTCTCCCTCTCTCTCTCTGGAGCTGGCTATTATCATGACCCCCCCCTCCCCCCAAACACAAGATCAAAATCAAGCCTGGCGTACAAGTGAGCCCCCTCTTCCCCCCCAAAACCCCCCCCCCCCCTTCGTTTAAAATCAGATTAAACGCGAGTGGCGAGTAGAAACACGCCAAGAGCGGGTCGACTGATCTACGCTGGGGCGAGTGATGCACTCTGGGGAAAAAAAGCCTCAGCCCGTGTGCTGGGACATGAGGCTGAATCACGCCCGGCCCGCGCGTTAAACACGTTCTGATTCCGGCGCTTTCTTACTTCGTTCCAGGCTGTCTAACGAGAGCGCGTGTGCACTGATTCTGAGAGTGTGAATGATGCTAATAATAATGTTTCAGATTATTATTGTTATTGTCGCGGATTATCCGGGTTTACGCGAAGTCAAATGCAGTGCGTGCGTCCAGCAGTGGCGTTTATTTATGACGGTGTACGGAAAGGAGAACTCCACCGAGACCTTATGAATGCCAAAAGGGGAGAGCCGTCGCCGTGGAAATGCTGCATAAAAAATGTACACTTATAAACAAACAAACAACGGCGAGGCTAACGCTAACGATGTGGGGTCAGAGGTCATGCGGGGCTGTCACGGGGGGGGGGGGGGTGAGGGTAGGGGTGGGGGTGTTGGCTGAAGCTCGGTGACATCATGGGTCAGCAGTCTGTAGTGCCAGAACCCTCAGCCTCCAACCGTCAACCACCCCCCGCCCCCACAACCCCCCCCACGCCCGCCCCACCCCCGCCCCCCCGCCCCACCGCCCACTCAGGAGTCTCCAAGGTCAGGGCTTATTTGCATGGCCCCGTCCGAGCACCTCCAATTACAGCCGCCGCGGGGTCACGGGGGGGTCATCCTAATAAGGCCAGAAACACGAAACAGCGCCAAGGCTAGCCTCGCCCGGGTCGCCGCCGTCTTCATTAGCCGTCGTCAGTATTACTCTTTAAAAGTGAGGCGACGTTGAGGGGCTGCTTTTTCCCACCGCGGCTAATTTCCGTCATGGAACGTGACAAAGCGCACCTCCTTTACCGCCTATGAGAGAAAAATCATCTTTTTCGCTTTTTTGCTATAAAGAATATGAATCATTAGATACATGTTTACTGCTTTTTTTTTGTTTTGGAAAAATAATTTACACTACATGAAGGTGTAAATTTCTTTTTTTTTCTCTCTCTCTCTGCTTCCTTGATTAGGTGGGTACTCTGCATGCTGTTATCCTCATTAAGTTTATATAATACATACAGCCATACGTAGCATTTTCGTAAGGGTTCATAACACACGCACGATCCAGTGGGTGAATAACAGTAATTGTTTGCACTTGCTCAACCTGGATTCTATGTGTTTTCTAAACAGAGCGCAGTTTTATAAGCATCGTTTCTTAATGCAAATGAAATCTTTTCTCTGCGAGTAATGGACCGTTAATAAATACATCATTTTGACAGCAGTGCCGCGCGGGAAGAAAACATCTCTTATTATTGTTGTTTGGCTAGGGCTCGGGATCTTCTCTGTGTCATGTTGTGTGGTCGCCAGGGTTACCGTACGCAATAAGACCATAATTCCTCTCCGTCACCCTGAGATTTTGTGAACTTGGTATAAGTCACTTGGCAGAAGCACACACACACACACACACACGTACACACACACATTGACTCTCTCCCTCACACACACCTGTACTCTCACTCACACACACACGCACACGCACACACACTCTCCGTCACACACACACCGGTACTCTCTCTCTCTCACACACACGCACACATACCTGTACTCTCTCTCACATGCACACACACTCTGTCCATCACACACACACAAACACACCTGTACTCTCTCTCTCTCACACACACGCACACATACCTGTACTCTCTCTCACATGCACACACACTCTGTCCATCACACACACACAAACACACCTATACTCTCTCTCTCTAACACATACACCTGTACTCTCTCTCTCTCTCTCTCTCTCACACACACACACACCTATACTCTCTCTCTCTCACACACAAACACACCTGTACTCTCTCTCTCTCACACACAAACACACATACCTGTACTCTCTCACACACCATACACACACACACCTGTACTCTCTCACACACCATACACACACATACAGTATTATTATGTGTGCAAGCAAAGCTGGAAGCCCAGGCCTTTCATCTTGTTTCTGTGTGTTTAAGGACATGCTAGAGCACTCACAATAGCAGACTGAAGACTACACACACACACACACACACACACACACACACACACACACACACACACACACACACACACACACACACACACACCACACACACACACACACACACACACACACACACACACACACACACACACACACACACACACACACACACACACACACACACAGAATCACATTGTGAGGACCAGCAAGGACCAGATACATATACAAGAAAAAAAAAGAGAAACTAACCGGATACTTATTTATTTTAAAACAGCTTTTATTTATCCAGGAAATCCCATGGAGATACAGGACCTTGCTTTATGACAGCATCAGCACGTCCCACTGCTGACCGGTGTAAAAACTTTTAGTTTTATGGCCACGGTGTCCTGTCGGCTTCTGGATTTTGATGTTCGTAACCGTGGTAACCGTGGTCTTTCCAGTTCAGCTGTTGTGAGATATCTTATCTCGTGTATGTGTCTTTACCAGGTGTGAAATGTTTAGATTTTTATTGGTAGAAACTCAGTGCTTATCCGTGACTTTGCGTACGTCCAAACTATGCACTTTTCCTGGGTTTTAATTTCTGGAAGAAAAATCTAGGCACCTTTTTAATTATGTAGTGAATGACATTTACCCCTCCTCTGACAAAAGCCCCTTCAAACAATTCACACCTATTTTAATTCCTCCAACCTTTCAGGCTGCTTCTCATTTTCAGTTTAAGACAAAAAAAAATGATCAGAGAGTGTTCTGGAGAAAGAAAAATAGCGTTTTTGCAGAATGATTCTGTCTTTGTTGACAGCCTTTAAAACACAGACACACTAAAAAAAAGCAAAAAAGCAAACAAGAAAACAAGAAAACAGGCTCAACGGGGATCTGCCACGCTTGCCAATTACTGCTTAGATTTTTAAATTAAATTTTCATTCTTTCTTAGCTGCCACTTTGTCAAAATTCTCTCTCTCTCTCTCACACACACACACACACACACAGACAGACACACGCACAAATGCATGCACACACACACACACACACACACACAGACACATGCACGCACGCGCACACACACACATACACACTGAAAGCCGAGCCACTCAAGTTCAGACACATACAGAATTTCCCGGCTCACGGGGGGAAAAAAAGGAAAAAGACCAGCTCCCTGGCCCGGGGCCGAGAGTAGCAGCGCGGCGTGTTTGGAGAGCGTTCAGTTAAAAAGGCACTTTTTTTTTTTTTTGGCGGGAGAGCGGGGTGGTGAAGCCGCTGCAGCAGGCCGGAGCTGCTAAAATAAACAGCGGCTCGGGGAGAGAGAGCCGCTCCTGTAATCATATCAGTCAGCTGACACCGCGCCGCTCCACCCGCCAGGGCGTGCGTTTCCTTTCCCTCCCTCCCTCCCTCCCTCCCTCCTCCTCTCACTCTCTCTCTCCATCTCCCTCTCCCTCCCTCCCTCCCTCCCTCCCTCTCTCTCTCCGTCTCCCTCCCTCCCTCCTCCTCTCACTCTCTCTCTCTCTGTCCCCCTCCCTCCCTCCCTCTCTCTCTGTCTCCCTCCCTCCCTCCCTCCCTCCTCTCACTCTCCCTCCCTCTCCCTCTCTCTCTCTCCTCTCACCCTTACTCTCTCCCTCTCCCTCCCTCCCTCCCTCCCTCCCTCCTCTCACTCTCTCCCTCCCTCTCCTCTCTCTCTCTCTCTCTTCTTTCTCTCCCCCTCCCTCCCACACTCCCCCCCCCCGGCCTCTCCCTGGGTGGCACAGGTAACAGCCCCACTGCAGGTATGGCCACCTAGTCACCTGCGCTGTCGCCGTGGATACGCAGTCCCATCCCGTGAGGCCAGTGGTGGGTGAGTTGTAAGGGCAATGTCACGTTTTTAAAAAAATTTTTTTACGATGTTTAATTTTCCTCTTGCACTTTATGCGACAGGTACTTGCAGGAAAATATGTGGCCCTTCCAGTCTGGGAATATTCCAGGGAATATTTTTGTCCTGCTCCCTGTTTACGGAACTTTTCTTCAGTGCTGATGAAACGGAGTCTCCAGCGGGACAGCGAGCATGACTCAGCGCCCTCCGAGGAGGAGGAGGAGGAAGAGGAGGAGGAGGAGGAGGAGACAGAGGAAGAGGAAGAGGAAGAGGAAGAGGAAGAGGAACAGGATGAGGAGGAGGAGGAGGAGGACGAGGAGGAGGAGGAGGAGGAGGACGAGGAGGAGGAGGGCTTCAGATTGGAACCGTGGCCGAATGGATTGTGACCCAGTGCTGCTCCCCACCCCCTCCGTGGCCGAATGGATTGTGACCCAGTGCTGCTCCCCACCCCCTCCGTGGCCGAATGGATTGTGACCCAGTGCTGCTCCCCACCCCCTCCCCCGCCTCTGACCCCCGCCCCCCCACCAGTAACCCAGAACAGCAGAGCCTTTAGCTTTAGCTCTGGTGGCAACATGTTACAGTATTTTCTTTAAAGTCTTGCCAATGGCTCCAGGGAGGATAGGGGAGAGAAGACAGTCATTGTTGCCCCATCTCTCTCCCTCTCTCTCTCTCTCTCTCTCTCTCTCTCTCTCTCCGTTAGCCGGAGGATAACAGGAATAATTCAAATTCCATGCAGAATCGTGACCGCTCCAGGGCCGGCCCCTGGACCCAGGTGTACTTTGCGCTCCGGGTTTTCTGGGTGACCCCAGCAGTTCCCATAATACCTCCCTGGAACCCCAAACTGACTTTGTGCTCGTCCTGCACTGCAGTAAGGCTGGGATGCCTGCTTTTAGGACGAACCCCCCCCCCCCCCCCCCCCCCCCCCCCACAGGCCCCCCACCCCAGGAAAGAAACAGCGTCCCACTTCGGGAAGCAAGAGGGTTTCTGCCTCGTTCAATTATTTAATCTCTTAGCCGTCCAACCCAAAAGGCTTTTTTATTTTTTTATTTTCATATTCAATTCATAATTAATTCATGACCGTGTAGTACAGAGGAGAGCGTACAATTCTCTCAGGTGGTGGGAAGAACCATTTATGTTCCGGAAAACAAATCCGTCGGACGAAATAAATAATCATAGCTAAGACGGTGAGGTGACATCTTTTTCCACTGTTGTCGGGTGTAGTTTCCGAGATTTATTTCAGAAAGAGCCTCCTGGCGCTGTAATCAATGCTTTGTGCGAATTGTCTGAAAAGCACTTTTTCAGTAGGAGGCCATTTTGATGTGGATAAAGAATTTAAAAACAGCAATGGGCCGACCAAGGAAAGTTGGCAAAAGTGGAAATGTTCGAACGCTCCACTTACACTTTTTATGTACTGTAACGTAAGTACCTGTGCTCCTGTCTTTGAAAGAGCAGCTTTCATATGGGAGACAGACATAACTCATTATCTTGTAACTTGTCACTCTTCTTATAGAACTTACCAGACAACATCTCCTGCCCCCCCCACCCCCGCCCCCCCCCCACCCCCACCTCCACCCCCGCCGCCCCCCCGTTAACGCCCAGGTGCGATTTTTGGGTTGTTTCCGTGGCCACTCGGATTCCGGAGCCAACCGCTAGCCCAGCGCCGCTAAAGATTTATCATCACGGTGCCCCGCCTAAAATTTTTTAATGGCTTTTAATGGAGGACGCTGTTCCATTAGGAATGGGGGGGGGGGGGGGCGTCAGTGGTGCTGCCGGTCGTTCGCGGCGGTCTGGGGGGGGGGGGGGCATGGGTGGGATGGGGCGGGGGAGTCCTTGAGTAGTTTGGGCCGGCGCGACCCTGTGCTGTCTGGCCTCCCTTCTGGCTCCTCCTCAAACGCACAGCCCCGGCCTTCTAATCACGCTAATTACACACCGCTAGCCCGTCCGCCGCTCCTAAAACACAAAGCGTCCCGCTCGCACCTGGGAAACACTTCATTTCAGAGAAAAAAAAGGCCCCAAAACACCTCCTTCCCAAATCCCCCCCCCTCCGGGGTGTTTTGAGATGGGGGTAGTGGGTCGCTGGGATCATCCTGGTCAGGTGGGGCTCCTTATGTGACACATGTACCTGGTACGGCCCTGAGGCCTTGTTACCTCAGAGCAGGTTATTTCTGGCTGCGTCCGTCTTTCACACAATGAAGTCTTCTGGGTCTCTGCATAATTCCAGCATGCGTGGTGTGTGAAGGGGCTTGTGCAGCAGGGCACATAAAACAGAACAGAAACACCCAAAATATGTGCTTTGGGACACGCCGTTGTGGACGAAGCTTTGAAGGGGAAAAAAACGAACTAACTAATAGCAGACAAGACCTCATCATAAACCAGGATCTCGCAAAGATGTGGTCCTGGAGGGCTGCAGTGTCTGCAGGTTTCTCTGGGTTCCCTGTTCGATTAGGAGCCAATTTGAGGCCTCGGAAGCCAGGTGTGTGGACCATCGATGGCTTAAATCGAGCACTTCTAAGTGCTGAAACACGCCAAAAGCCGGCGCGCAGTGGCCCCCCCGGGACCGGAGTCGAGCGCGTCTAGCGTAAACGGCACACGCGAAGTTGGAATGGCGATAAACCCGCCTCCTCAGCACTCTCTGCGCCGTTAGCGAGGGCTAGCCTGTCACGCAGATCGCTCCTCTCAGGTCTCGGCCTGGCGATGCCTTCTCCCTTTTTTTCCCATGCCCCCCCCGAGACACAATTATCCCCCCCCCCCCGAAAACAGAATGAAACGCCTGCATGGCCCAGGGGGGTCCAGGATTCCCTCCTTTACCGTCGGGTCCGTCTGATTCTGCTGCCCGAGCTGTTGGGGGTTTGGTGCTAATGGCGGCCGAGTTCGCGGCCTGTGACAAAAAGAAAAGGCCATCCCAGAAGGGCATCCCAGAAGGCCATCCCAGAAGGCCATCCCAAAAAGGCCATCCCAGAAGGCCATCCCAGAAGGCCGAGCCAAAAGGCCATCCCTGTCTACTGCATGCTGACCGTAGCTAAGGGTGCTGGAGCGGATTGAGCTCTACACCGAGGTCAAATATAAAATTAGAGAATCGAGTGATAGAGAGAGAGAGAGAGAAAGAATGACAAGAGAGAGAGATAGAGAGAAGAAGAGGGAGAGAGTGGGGGGGAGAGAGATAGTGCGAGAGAGAAGGATAGAGAGAGAGAGAGAGAGAGAGAGAGAGAGAGGGAAAGTAAGGACGGACGAGAGAAACCCTTTTAAGTACTCCCAAACCATTGAGGTTTCTGATGTTCCAGGGGCATTACCGGGAGAGGCAGAGACAAAAACAGGAAACGGGATCCTGACTGCTCGAGGCGAATGATATCAGCAATAAACGGCAATAAATCCGAAATGAAACACCGCAGGCAGCTCAGAGGCCGGGGCGGGGCAGAGCAGGGCCCTGCACGGGGTGAGGCGGAGGCACGGCCCTCTCCTAAAACGCATCTCAGACTCAGCGCCCACGTTTTTCTCTGGCATCCGGCTCTTGTAAAACGTCTATGGTACACCGGAGTGCTGCGGCCGGTAATTAGCGGTACTTTTTTGAAGGGGGGGGGGGGCCCGGTGAGACACGCACCCACTGTTCCACAGTTCGCACGTGCCCAGTGGTGACCTCGCCCCTCCGAAGATGACATGGACTTTCACGAGAACGCTCACGTCAAGAGGGTCAGCGATACCGCGGCTCTGACCGCCAAAATGGACGAAGTGTACGATCAAATTAAACCAAAACGGTTTCATAGAACGGATTAGACTTAAATATGAAATTGCTTAAAGGACACCAGCATGTCTGGCAAGTGAAAGCAAAATTAGGGGAGGAACGTGAAACAGAAATTTCCAAGAAGTAAGACGGAAGTGCTGTCTGACGGTTTAGACATGGCGTGTCATCCTTGATAAGCTGGGTTATGTTTCGGGATGATTCTGAGAGAAGGCAATAATACACTCTGTCCTCTTTTACCGACCGAAGTGTTTCTGAAAATGTTCAAACCCCTATTGCCGAGCAGAGTGGGTGTCTGTTCCTTGTTTGCTGCTCTTGTTTTTGTTCGGTAATAATGAGTTTAATTTCAGAGGACGTCCTCTTCTTGCCAAAAAATAACTAAATGCTTTCAGGCTTCTGTTCTGAATTAATTTAAGACTCCCTGTCGAAAGGACTGGTGTACTGCACTGCGTTAACACAAACACAAAGTAAACACAAGCCCAGGGTTCAATCAGCATTGGTCCTTAACTTTGACTCTGAATAATAATTCAAATGTTTATCCGCTAAATCACAATCCTGATAATCAGGTGCTACGTGTTTTTTTTTTCCATCACAGAGACAGTCTGGCGAGTTAAATTTGATCGACTGAACTGTACACAGGCCGTGTGCGGAAAGAAGAAGAAGAAATTAAAAATAAAAAAAGATAGCAATAAAATTGCGATTTATAGTTAATGACGAAGCTGAATCCCAGCCAAAATCTCCATCGGAGCGGAAAACCTTAGCGGTAGAGACGCTGAACAGGGCTGCTTCTGCCCGACGACTCCAGACCACAGGAGTGTTTGTTTTACGAGGACGACAGAAGACACATGGGGAGGGGGGGGTGGGGGGGGGGGTGGGGGGGGGTGGAGCTTGTTGGTTTAGCCGCGGGATGAAGAGGTCGTCCCGCTCGGAGATGGAGAAGCGCTGCTCTCTCCACCGAGGAGAAACCCCCTCAGCCCCACCGGACAGTGCGTATCAAAGACCCTGCAGCCACCGGCCTGCGGAGGGGAGGCTATTTAAGGGAGAGGTTTTTTTTTTTTTTTTTTTTTTTTTTTTTTTTACAAGAGCCCCTGTGACGATTTCTTTATTTCACGACTGGGGGGGGGTCTTGTTAACACGAACTCTCCTCAGCAACCACAAAAGGCCCAAAGTGATTTTTTTTTTTTTTAAAAGCTGTATTTGTTTCGAGACCCCATCGTTTGATGTGACAATTAGGGTTGCCAGATGTCCGCTTTTCGACCGGAATGGTTTGTGGTCCCAACCGGACAATGGACTCCCTGGTTTGACATCAGTCCGCTCCAGGGCCCACTTCCGACAGCCAACCCCTCTCCCCTTCGACCTTGGTCTATCTGTCACAGATTCTAAGTCTTGCAACCGTAGTAAAAATTCAGATTTAACACATCCCCAAAAAAAATTAAGCATTTCTAAAATTTTGTTGACCACGTACCATTGAGCATTATTCGCGTATTTTGTTGTTTCCCTAAATGCATCGCCAGCGTTGTGGATCTCTTATCACGCGCTGACGTTGACCACCGGGGTTCTCTCGGTGTTTAATTGTGTTGTCTGCGCGTGTTCACTGAGCCGCGCGCCCTCAGACGCGCGCTAATCGGAGAAACGAACTTGACGAGCAAACGCGCTTGTTTATTTGTCAGGAAAAAAAATACTTTGTGTGCGCTGTTGTTGTGACTCTCGGTTTGTAATCAGAACATAGCTGAAGTGCCCGGCCGTGCTGTGGAAGGTGACCTTTCGGATGGGGGGGGGGGATTACAATACGGGCCGAGCTCTCGATGCGAACCTCGTTTTTCCAAGGCGAAGTTGCTGGAGGACTCTCACTCGTGTTTCACACAAAGGCTCGCGCGGACGGGGGCGACATAGCTCAGGAGGTAAGAGCGGTTGTCTGGCAGTCGGAGGGTTGCCGGTTCAAACCCCGCCCTGGGCATGTCGAAGTGTCCTTGAGCAAGACACCTAACCCCTAACTGCTCTGGCGAATGAGAGGCATCAATTGTAAAGCGCTTTGGATAAAAGCGCTATATAAATGCAGTCCATTTACCATTTACGTGTCTCAGCAGAGGGACCCTAGCGGAGCGATGGCAGCGAGGCGAGCGCGTTTGCGCAAATATGCGCCCGTTTTTTTCCCAGAATGCCCGCTAGCCCCGATTCGCCTCACGGAGTCTGTGTGCGGGCGTCGTCCCTTTCCAGTTGTTTGCGGGGAAATGTGTTACCTGATTTAAGGTCATTTACACACGTTAAACAGAAACTTGGGATGGGGGGGGGTGCGTGCTTGTGTGTGTGTGTGTTTTTGTGGTGAGTACGCGCATGTGTGTATGTTTGTAGTGTGTGTTTGTCTGTGTGTGCATTTGTGGTGTGTGTGTGTGTGTGTGTGTGTGTGTATGTGTTTGTGTGTGCGTTTGTGTGTATGTGTATGCATGTGTGAGTGCGTTTGTGGAGTGTGTCTGTGTGTTTTTGTCGTGTGTGTGCGCACGTGTGTGTTTTTGTTGTGTGTGCGTGCGCACGTGTGTGTATGTGTGTGTGTGTGTGCGTGTGTATGTGTGTGTGCGTGTGCGCGCGCGTGTGTGTGTGTGTGTTTTTGTCGTGTGTGTGTGCGCATGTGTGTGTGTGTGTGTGTGTGTTTTTGTCGTGTGTGCGTGCGCACGTGTGTGTATGTGTGTGTGTGTGTGCGTGTGTGTTTTTGTCGTGTGTGCGTGCGCGCGTGTGTGTCGTGTGTGCGTGTGTGAGTGTTCATTTCCTCAGTACTGTGTGGTGCTGGAATGCAGTTTGCTAACAGTGTGACCACGGCCACTGGCTGCAGTTCAAATCCATCTCCCTGGGGGAGAGGGGGGGGGTTGCCGTCACAACACACACTTAAAGTCTTCCCCCTGCGCCCCCCCCCCCCCCCCCCCCCCCCCCCGATGTTGTTAGGCACTCAAGCCTGGTGACTCATGAGGAAGTAATTACTATTAACAGCACTTGGCACTGCTCTGTCTACACAGGGCTGCTGCTTGAAATATCCCAAACTGGGTACAGTGTACGTACCTAGCTAAATTTATCCATCACCTTGGGCATAATTAATAGTGACAAATAAAGTGCTCTGCTTTTGGGCATCGCTGGCTGATGGAATGTCTGGAGGATGTGTCATGTTTTGAAAGGTATTTTCTGTTTTAAATACTTTGAAGACGAAGAGAGGTTCAAGGTCAAGGTAGACACCTGACATAAATACAAGCAATAAAATTAAAAGGGAAAAAATGCAGAGATATCTTTTGTTACATTTATGTCGGTGGAGAGGTAAACAATTCTATTTAGAGCATTTATTTTCAGGGCCTGTTTCTCAGCATTAATTACCAATCCATCACAAGATCCAATAAGGCCTGCATTAAAACTGTTAAAGTGATCATATTTCACTGTGTGCAGGCACGATAACTCACATGGTTAATTCTTCACCTCAGAAGGTGTCACAGCTCTATTAAAATGGGGGTGTTGAAGTGCACCAAATACAGACAGAGGCACCGGGAAATCAGCACAGAAAAAAATGCGATTTATTTGTGTAATATCACCACCATTGCCCACAAGCTGAAGTTTGCACTGTTTTGCTAATATAGTAAACGAAGGCTTGATAAAAATGCTTTCACTTGTAACCATCGGCTAAATATAGTTGGCTTGTGTAGCTCAAATTAGAAATGAGGCAATTTGCTTACAGTGGATGCCGAACTACGGTAAAAATTAAAAAAAATAATAATTTGCATTGCGTCTAGCCAGTGCTGTTTTTATATTTCTCAACCGTCTCATTTGTGTTTTTAGTCACTTGAACCTACAAAAAAAATATTCAGTTTAATTTTGTCTTCCATCATGAAATTCAATTCAAGATTCAAAATTCAAGAAGCGCCCCACGTATGCACCCCTGGGCCGGGGGTGGACCACGGCCTCCCAAATAGTGTCCTGCCCCTCCCCTCCCCCCCCCCCCATCATTTACCTTTGGCTGACCCACCTGTGAAAGGCCTCCTTGGTAGTTCTGGTCCACCTAGTTCTTATGCAGGCCCAACTGCAGTCTTTTAATGTTTGTGTCTACGCTCGCTGCTGCTAATAAAGTTTTGTGGGACTTTAGTGTAGCCAACGGCACAGTGGGTGGAGGAATCAGCTGACATGCTAGCTGGCTACGCTCACAGGTACCACTCAGCTCCACTGTCGCCAGAGGTGACGTTCTCACCGTGTCCCGACCTTGCCGCGTCACCTCGTCCCCAGGTGCGAACTTCAGAGGGCTGATAAAAAGCTACCCAGCACCTGTCTCCGCTTGCCCCGATAATTAGTCCTTTTGAAATGATGCCGCGGAAACAAGCTCCTAAAAAAACATTCCGGGTGGCTCGTTCTCGCGCCTTAATTAAAGAGAAAGCCTTTAATTAGACAAGAGAAGCGATAAAATCGGTCGTGTTTAGAATTATTTTTTGACATGAGAAGATCTGTGGAACTGGTAACATTGACTGCTGATGGCGACAGCTGGCCTCAGTTGCGTATTTATATGCGACATGAAAAGCAAATTCAGTTATTCAGAAATGTAAAGACCTGTACGCAAATCATGAATTACATACAAACCCGAAATAAACCTTTTCAGAGTCTTTCTTCTTGGTTTTGCTTCAAAAACCAGGGTTTTGTAATTTGCGATTAGCAGACAGGTCAGCATTTCTGTGTAAAAATGTAGCAGACCCAGCTCCCGATTTGACTCAGATCATAACCTCGTTACTGGTGCCAGGCTAAAAATAAATTAAAATATATACGCAAACAACAACAACCAACCAAACAAACAAACAAACAGGGGCAGAAGTAGCCCACGGTGCCAAGATTTCCCACTCCACCATTATTGACTAACATTACATGCATGATTTTATGTAGTTACCCTCTTTGTATGCTATTGAAACAGATTTTTTTTTTTTTTGAAACCCTGCTTGATTTCAATATTACCCATTAATCATCTTGAGCGGCACTATGACCCCCGTGTGATGCTATGATTTTCCTGCTCAGTGGTGTCTGATAGGGTTAAACTGGGTTATTTCTCAACAAAAAGATTATTATTATTATATTTTTTGCTGGTATACATGGTGACTGCTGTGCATTTGCTTTTCTTTTATGCATGATTAAGCAAACGCGGCACGCAGGTGCTATTCAGAGAGCTGTGCGGGCGCAACGATATTCCCCAAACAAATTAAACTTTGTGGATATATGGATCTGTCGTACATATCCGAATAATGACACGGCCCGTTCCAGTCCACCTGAGAGAACAAGGGAGGGAGGGAGGGAGGGAGAAGAAAAGAGGGGGATAAAAGATAGGGGGAAACTTTTGACCTCACAAAGAAAGTCTCAAACAGCAATTCAGGGATATTGTATTGTTTTTGCCAAGAGTACGATATCGTAGCAGCAGGGTAGACAGAAATATTATGTTAAGTTAATATTTGGAACATTTTCCAAAGCAACACCTCAATCAATCAACCGGTGGCATTCCGAGGATTGAGGGGGTGAGGGGGGGGTGACGAGCCATTTAAAAGTTTTTATTCCATCTCTACCCCAATTCTTTGAGCGGATCAGGATCAGGCAAAACACCACTCTTTTTGTTGTTGTCGTTGTTTTTTTTTTTGCGCTGACTCGGTGGAAGGCGTCAGCCGGAAGCTGGTGAGAAAGAGGGCCCCGTGTTGGCGGCTGACGTCCAGATGGCTCGCTGGCACGCTGACCTTGTTAGCACCTGCGCCAGGGGGCCCCTTGCGTCTGGGCACTGCCAGGAGTTGGCAAGCTGGCAGCCTGCTGGACACATCACGCCAGCATTAACCCCATGATCTCTAATGAGCCTCTTCTCAGCTCTGCAGGCAATGGCTTTTTTAATTCACTATTATTCTATAATAATGTGCCCTAGTTCATTATCCCCAGTTAATAAGTCGCTTATTGCCCTTCTCAATTCATTGCTGTGCCCACCCACCCAGGTGCATGCTGGGAGCGCTTGCA
Organism: Anguilla anguilla; assembly: GCF_013347855.1. Classification (NCBI taxonomy): domain Eukaryota; kingdom Metazoa; phylum Chordata; class Actinopteri; order Anguilliformes; family Anguillidae; genus Anguilla; species Anguilla anguilla. The sequence continues at coordinate 4,060,329 of NC_049202.1, forward strand.
GCTGAAGAGGGTGTAATCCTCCAATGAAATCGCTCAAGAGGCTGGTACCTACAGCAGTGCTACAGGAGAGCTATCACTGATTGGAGGACACGTGTGGCTCACACGCTAACTGAGGTAAGAAGTATGACATAATGTTTTAGAACCACTTAGAGTCTTTAGAGGTACACTTGAAAACACTCCTTGAGATTCTTGGAAATTCTTTTTCACTGAAATGTGTTACTTAGCAAAATGTACTATCATATAAAATGATCAAAAAATGAAATATGAAATATTAATTTTGTACTGTTTGTGCAAACAGATTGTTTTAAAACTGTCAGTAAATTGCAGAATTCACACACACACACACATATATATTTTCTTTCTCTGTGTTCAAATAAACGTATATGTTTGAGCCAGCTTGTGACAGTACATTTTATCTTTCTGATGTTTATCCCGTTGGCCTCGTACACACACACACACACACACACACACACTCCCACGCGCACGCGCACGCGCACGCGCACACACACACACTCACACTCACACTCACACGCACACACACACACACACACACACACGCACACGCACACACACACACACACACACACACACACACTCACACGCACACACACACACACACACACACTCACACACACACACACACACACACACTCACTCACCGCATATTAATGGCGTACAGCCTAATTTCCCCGCCTCGGGTTCCCTCCCCCCTCGCATTCTGATTATCCCGGCAAAAAATGATGCATTGCTTCACTTTATGATGAAATTAAAAACCCATCTATGAGCGATGGAACCGCTCGTTTTCCCTCCACACGTAGGGGCTTCGATTCCTCCCCGCCCTCCCTCCCCCAACAACCCTCCCCACCCCGTCCAAAACTCTCACGCACTCTCAAACGGCCAAAACAGAAACCAGTCCCCTTTAAGAGCACCGGCAGCGGGGGTTAAAAAAAAATACAAATTAAAATAAATAAACTCGCTGCTAAGATGGTAGCGGATGAAAGGCTGGAGTTAGCGGCGCTAACGTGCTAACGTGCTAACTTGTTTTCTGTCCTCCGCGGGCGCATCATTTATTCAGGAGGTAGGAGACGGCGACGGCGGCGGGGACGGGGACGACTCGCGTTCGCCTGATACTCAATTATACATTAGCGTACATCGCCTGGCAATCTGTTCATATCAATTTAATTGGATTTTAATATTGCCTCTGATCTTGTTGTCCAATTAACGGCGCTGGCTGGCAATAAAACAGAAGCACACACTATGTGACACCTTTGATCCCGGCCATATGGAGTACCTCCATTGATTACCAAAAAAAAAAAACCTTTCCTTCTTTCAAGATGGCCTCTGACGAAGAAGGGTGGTGGAGGGGGGGGGGGGGGGGGGGTAAGCACGTCCCCGAGACGTGATAAAATTTTTCACTCGCCCCCTCCCCCCCCCCTCCCACCGGCGCAACTTCATTTGTTCTGTTGACATTCGGCTCTGATTAAAAACAATAAGGAAGTGGCGCGCTCCGCACTGTCGCTAATGCTAATGGTTTGTCTCCTTGGGCCTTCTCCCCGGTACCGGGAGGGGGAGGGGGGGGGGGCATTGAGTCATTGCCAAACTGGCGTCGCCTCAAGACCCCCCTTAAAGCGACAGTCGCGGCCCCCTCGCGGGGCCGAGGGGACGATGCTCAGTTTGCAGCGGGGTCTCAGTTTGGGGTCTCCTCTCTGAGGGGACAGGGGGTGAGAACAGCGCCGTGGAAACCGAAGCGCCTCCTCCCTCCTCCTTCCCAGAGTCCTCTGCTCTTCCGTCCGCTCTGACAGCAGAACGAGGTTGACGAAAGGGGGCGGGAGTGAGCCTGGTCACCGTGGTCGCCCTCTCTAGTCACGTTCAGACCTGCTTGGTCGTGAACAGCGAGGAGCCGGGCATGATTTCGAGGCCCAGTTCCATTTTGGACCCAGCCTGATTTTGGGGCGTCCCTGCTGCCCACTCTCAGGGCCGGGGGGGCGGGTCGGGGTCTGAGGCGACGCTCATGGGGCCCCACAGGTCCCGCCAGACGGCTGCACAGAGTGTGCTCTGGACCGTGTGCCCAGGGTTCTACAGGGGGGGTAAATGGGGGCGGGGGCAGGCGGGGGGGGGGGGGGGTGTCTTTCCTTCAAACACATCATTTATTCATTTTCACCCTCGCAACCAGATACATAATTCCACGTTGCTGCCTGATGGAACTCTTGCATTTCTGAGAGAGGATTTGCATCAGAAACTGCACAGTAGCAGTAAGAAAAAAAAGAGGAAGCCACAATCCGTCTTACACCTTTCTGTGCATGCCTTCCATTGTGCTCTGCTGGAAGAACTGTTGAGATGCATTTGCACATTTTCCTGTTATGCATAAATTTATTATTACTGGTAGTATATTATTATTATTATTAGTAGTAGTAACAACAACAATAATGAAAATTATAGTATTATTATTATTATTATTATTATTATTATTATTATAGTCCTGCTGTAGCAAACATTTCAATGTTGTGCTGATTGTTTAACTTTTCAAGTGCATGTGGAAATTGAAGCTCACTTTAATGCCTTAAAGTGTGCGATGTGCCAGCTCCTGCATGTGGTTATAATAGCTCTTCCGTCAGAGTGGCCCAAGAATGTTAAAGATTTAAAATTCACCTTCTGATTATTTTTTACTTTTTCATTAGCAACGAAGGACTTTCAACAGCCAATTGAGGGGGCAGAAAGCATTCTATGATCTATTGTACCTGCAGAAGCTAGTGTTCTGTCTAAAAAAAAAAAAAATGTTTTTTACATTTCTGCAGAAGCAGGGACGATGACTGTTTTGAGTTGTGGCGATAACCTGAATGGCAGTTGCAGGTTGTAATTTTAAAAGTTGTAAATGGCTTGAGAGAAAACAGTGACTTTATGTGTCAAGGAGAGTCCTTTGTCACCTGGCTGGTCTGTTTATTGGACGCTTTCTTTTCATTTTCCGAGACTGACATTTATTTCCACGACGTTTCACAACCAGATGCCTATAGCCTGAGAGACAGTGTCCGTAGAATAAGCTGCAGACGTCAGAAAAGAAAGGGGTTTGTATTAGAACTGACATGGTTTTCGTGAAAGGGATTCGAGAAAGCCCATTTCCAGTTATCTCACACACCGTCGAGTAAAACGTCACAAAAAAAGCAAAACATTGCATTTAATAGTAATGACATCTGTGCTGTCATGTAAAAACATAATAATAACAACAATTCTGTAAACCAAATAGAACCTATTAAAATTGTCTGGGATATTTCTAAGCAGCATACATTAAAGGGCTGAACTTGAAATCTGTTCATATTTAAGCCTGGAAAAAAAAAAAACAGATCTGGATCAGGATGGAAAAAAATAATAATGGTGATACACGTTAAGAAATCTGAAAGAAGTTCCTGAGCTCATTCTGAATTCTCCTGGTCTCCTGAACCCTTTGAGGGCGAGCCAACCGCACCGTTAAGACTGAACGAATGGCTGAAAGTTCTAAAAAGGAACGTTTTGCGTTTGTACCGTTTTAGATCTACATGAAAAAGAAAGAAAGAAAAGAAAGAGAAAAAAAGGGGTCCAGTGGTGCAGTTTCTCTTTAAACTCTTGATGTGTATCAATTGGTCTGTTTCCCTGTTTGACCAGGTCCAGATCTGAGGTGGAGCATAACTTATCCACGCTTACCCGTTATAACAAATCCAATCCTGCCGGGCCACGTTCATGACCTTATAAGGCCACAGTCGGGACTGGTGGGATGTGTTATACGGCTTTTGAAACGGTTTCTGTTTGCCGAGATCCGGAGAGGAGACGTAGAGGAAAGAGTCCCAGATTTCGTAACTCGTGGCGATGTGTCATCTCTGGCTCCTCTGATTGGACGGTAGGCCGGTCATAACGGGTGTCCCTTTGACTGGTGGAGAAAAATTAAACTTGCCGGTGACGTTCCTGGATCTCGCAGTACGCACACAGAGTTAATCTGTGCGCTGAGTGCCTTTGGGATCTGTGTTAGACACGGCTGAGTCAGACTGATGCCTCGTCTGAAAGTGCTGGCAGTTCTCCTACGGCACAGTGTCCCTGTCAATGCACCGATTGGCCCGTTGGTCCCGCAATGTTCTCGCACCCTCCAAAAGCATTGCGTTAGCCAGCGATTTACTACGAGAAAGATACTGCACAGCGCCAAGCACACACAAAGTGTGTGTGCAAGAACGCCTAACACTTCAAAACATGTCAGAACGCCCAAAAAAAAAAACAATGTTCACACGGGGTATCACCCCCAAGGCCCTGTTCTGCGCACAGTCTCCAGTAGAAAACAGTACGTGCTCAAATCTCTGTCAAAGTCACCCCAAAAATTTGATCGCAGTGGATTGCTACACCAAAGGCCCTCAGGATCTACTGGGGTTCAATACTAGCCTGGGGGGGCGGGGGCTTCTCTCCGTTGTAGGCCACAGCTGAGCACCTTTCATTAGATGTGGAGATTGTTTGATGAACGGGGCATTTTCGGAAGGCAAGTGAGACGCCACCTGTACCACACGACAGGGACGAGGGAACAGGAAGTCGACCGCCGCACAAAAATCACGACGTCCTTGTTTGTGACGCCAGCCCAGACCACGCAAAAAAAAAACTGAATGAATCCCTTCAAAGCTTCAGCGTGGACAAGTACGAAATCCCTTCTCTGGCAAACCCCAAAAAACTTCAACGAGCGCCTTTCCATCCGGTTTAAATCAACAGCAGCTTAAAAAAGAACAAACACACGAGGCGTAAGGAACGAGGACTTTTCTTCCCCCCCGACTGTCTCACCCACCTCATCTGAAAACGCTTAGCCTATCAGCGAGGCATGTCATCAAATTACTTTCTTTTCTTTTTTCTTTTTGACCATTAGCAGTTCTTCTGCATCGCGTGGCTGTTTCGGGAGGGCATATTAAATCAGAGTGAGGGTACTCCGCGCCAGGACATCTGTGACTGCCAGATAAGTCCGTTAATTTCTATTCCCTTGAACCTGGAGGTGTTAATTTGGAGGCTGGAGTCAGAAGAATGTCAATACATCATTTGAATGATTAATGCAGACGGGGGAATTTGGGATCTTTTGTTTACTCCTTAATTCTGACACGGCGCAGGGTAGGGGAGGGAGGGAGGGAGGGAGGGAGGGAGGGAGGGAGAACCCATTTTTTCCAGCGGAAGGGACAATGGCTCTGGGACAGGAACGGGGGTGGAAATTTCGGGGGGGGTGGGGGGGGGAGGAGGAGAAGGAGGAGAGGGAGGAGGGGAGGGTGGCACGGGGAGCGTTTTTTTTTTTTGGTGCCAATGGGGGAGGGGAAGGAGTGGGCTGCAGAGGCGGGGGGGGGGGGGGGGGGGGGGATTGGTTGGCATCGGAGAGAGACAAGGCTGAATTGATGAAGGACAGGAATCAGGATGCTTTTGTCCTTCTAATGAAGAGCAGATAATAGAGAACATGAAGTGCATGAGGGAGATTTGGTCCTGGGACTGACAATTAAAATAAAATTGCTGTAAATACCAACTGCCTGTTTTTTTCATAATTACAGTGAACCTTCATTTTTTGCTATTAGTGCGCAGACCTTCGGCTCGTCGTTTCTAAAACAGTCTGGAGGAGCGCTCTCTTTAAAAAGCAGCACCTGAAAGCGAGTGAATGGGCCTGTAATTTACCCATCAATGAAGCTGAGGTGGCCGTTTGAAGAAAAGAAACAAAAAAAAATCCAGATTTTATTACTGCCGGAGAGAGAGAGAAAGAGAGAGCAGCTGGGTTTCACACCGACAATTATCGTGTGTCCAGACGTGTGTGTGTGTGTGTGTGTGTGTGTGTATGCGTATGTGTGTATGTGTGTGTGTGTGTGTGTATGCGTATGTGTGTGTGTGTGTTGAGTATGTGTGTGTGTGTGTGTATGTGTGTGTGTATGTGTGTGTGTGTGTGTGTGTGTGTGTGTATGTGTGTGTGTATGTGTGTGTGTGTGTGTGTTGAGTATGTGTGCGTGCGTGCGTGTGTGTGTGTAAAAAAAAAAAAAGAACACAAAAAAAAAATGTACACACACACACGTGAGCAAGCTGAGCCCCGGTTTTGGGGCGAGCCCCTTCTCACGCTCGCGGTGTCGGCCGGTATCCCGCGGTTAAATTACACGCCTCCTCTGTGGTCAGCGAAGAGCGGTCATTACGAGCCTCCAGCCGCTGTCACTCACCGCCCGCCGCTCGCTCGCCCGCTCTCTCACTCGCCCGCCCGCTTGCCGTCGGCCCGCAAGGGGGGGGCGACTCGCCGTAAGAAAAAAAAAAAAAAAAGGAAAATGCTGCCCGAAGCACTTATTTATTTTTATGACAACAGATAAAATTAAGAACGTTAAAAGGAGGGGAGTAAGCAGAATAAAACAACTGATCATTCATCTGTCAGAATATATATATATATATATATATATATATATATACGTGTGTGTGTGTGTAGAGAGAGAGAGAGAGCGCTTCATCAATTTTCATCTAATTTAAAAGCACTTGTGTGCGTGTCTGTATTTGTTCTATTTTATCTTTATTTTCTGGCTTATCTCTCTGTGCCCAATTATGGTTTCCTTTCAAGGCTAATTGTTGATTATTTACAAAGCTTCCTGTTAACTTAAAGGGGCCAAATCAGCGGAGACGTTAGGACACATTTTTTTCTGGACGTTTAACTGGCAAATTAGCCCGTCCCGGGAAAAAAAAAAAAAAAACTGGGCTACGCGGGTAATTGGTTTTTTTTTTTTATTAGCTTGTGCAGACAATGGCTTCTCCTGAGCTGCCCTGTACTCCGGTGCCAAGTATTTAACTGCCCGTCTCTGCCAGGAGAGAGTCCCAGGACTGCGGGACCTGGCGAGGCACTTTGGCAAGGCGGGCACGCCGTGTCACCCCCACCCCCCCCACCCGATGTGTGAGGGGCGCCCACGTCCCGTCCCGTGCCAGGACGGGTGCAGGTGGGGCCCTCTGGGTCCCTGGCCCCCTGCTGGGTGGGGGAGGGAGGCGTACAGGCGAGCAGTCAGTCAGTCAGTTGCCCCACCTTTACCTCGCTACCCCCCCCCCCCCCTTCCCCCATGTCCCAGCCCCATAACTTCCTGGTGGGCACGGGTTCAAGTCCTGCCGCTGATGTTGGGACACAGCGTATGGACGGGGGCCCAGGGCGGGTGATTTCGGCAGCTGCCCAGTTGGCTAATTCAACGCGCTGAGCGGTGAAAACAGCTTGATGCCGTTTGTAATCTGGAGGTTAATAACCTGAGGGGCTTCTGTGATCTGGTTTTTTTTTTTTTTTTTTGTTTTGTTTTAATTTCTCTTTACATGACTGTTTTTGTTCTTTGAAATCTAATTTGGGATTTTGCTGAATGATGTTATTATTTACCTCTCCTGTCTGTGCCCCGTGTGTAGGACCCTTCAAATGAGCTGTCAATCACCCAGAGACTGCGAGGGTGAGTGTGCAGCCATGTACTTGTGTGAGTCTGTTTCTGTGTGTGTGCGTGTGTGTGTTTGCTTTTCTGTATGTGTGTGGGTATGTGCATGCAGTACGTTCATGCCCGTGTTTGTGTGCATGTATGGGTGTGCATGCGTGTGTGTGTCCATGTATGTGTGTGCGTATGTGTGTGAATGTGTCTGGGTGTATGTGAGTGTGTGTGTGTGTGTGTGTTTGTGTGTGTGTGTGTGTGTGTTTGTGTGCATGTGTGTGTGTGTGTGCGTGTGCATGTGTATGAGTGAGTGTGTGCATGTGTGTGTGTGTGTGTGTGTGTGTGTGTGTGTGTGTGTGTGCAGATGTGTGTGCGTGTGTGTGTGTGTGCATGTGTGCATGCCTGTGTGTGTGCGTGTGTGTGTGTGTGTATGAGTGTGTGTGCATATGTGTGTGCGTGAGTGTGTGTGTGTGTGTGTGTGTGTGTGTGTGTGTGTGCACATCCATCTTTACAGAACTGGGCTGGGTGGCCGTTCACAGGTCCAGCTGGCAGTGGAACAGAGGCGGGTGCGATCCGCCATTCCAAGTGAAACAGAACCGCTGAAATACAGCAAACCCCCCCCCCCCCCCTCCCCTCCCCCCCCCCCCCCCCCCCCCCCCCGCGCTGCGATGCGCTGGAGCTGCTGACTGAGAGCCTGAGAGCCTGAGAGCCTGGAGCCGCTCTCCAGCTCGGGTTACCGTGGCGGCGGCCGGCGTGGCGCTCCGCTTGGCCGAGCGGCCCGCTCTCGGATAGCGGGAGTCGCGGCTCTGCTCTTCCAGGGGTTCGCGGCGGGGCGCGCAGTGCAGGTAGCTTCACGCGGCCCGGCCAAGGCCAGGAGATTTTTCCACTCCTGCTAACACCTCAAAAAACTGAGACGTTTTTTTTTTTTTTTTTTTAAACCGGAACTTTCCCCACGGCTGCGTCTATGGCAGGAAAAATACGCTTTGCTCCCTCAGCCGCCACCCCTCCCTCCAAACCCCCCCTCCCCCCCCCTCAACCCCCTGCCCCCGCCCCCCCGATTGTGAAAAAAGGGCAGCTGGCACTGTTATGTATTATAGCCTCAGTGCCTTAGCCTAGCCATTAGTCGATGGCCCAGAGAAGTTCAGCCTCCTTCATCAGCAGTGGCTCCTAATCAATAAGTAGGGCATCTACAGTGGATGAGACCAAAAATACCTGCAGTGACAGTAATTACCTGAGGATACAGTACCTCCTGCATCCTCAGCTCCGACACGAGGAAGAGGGAAAATGGACAGTAATTACAGGCCAGCTAAAACAATTCAGACGCGCCCAATTAAGAACAGTAATGTACCTTAAGTAAAAACGCGATATCGGACCACTTATTTCTAGAACGAAGGAAAATTCACTGAAATGCACCGCAATGCATTAAAATGCAAATTAACGGTGAGTTAACAAGGAATACCTGCTGGCTACCAAGTCTTGCTGACCCCAAGGTGTGCTTCCCCCTTCTCCAAACACACACAGACACATTAGAATTTTTAATTTTATAAAATAAATTCTAAGGGCCCTAATATATTTCAGTTGCTGTCTGATGTCATTCACTTGTGTAGTAGTACAATATACAGTATATATAATAGATATACCAATTGAGAAATAACAATTCCAAAAATGCAGGACAGACATTTGCATCTCAATCACACAGACACACACACTACACACACACAGTCACACACACTCTCCCCTAAACGTCGTCCCCGTTCATGGGCGATGGTGTCGGAGCCGTTTCCTACGTGGAGCCACATCTGTTTCTCACATTCCTCCGCGCTTTAAGGCCCCTGAAGGTGCAGTTAAATTAGAAGCGGCGCAGGTCGAGAAATGTAAAATCCTCCAATAATCTGGGGTTTGACATGACCCTAAAACACGGCCCGGTGTCGAAGAGAGACTCGCTCAACAACGTTATCAGAAAGAGTGAGCGTATAATTGTCTCCCTTTTCTTTTTCCTCCTTATCCCTTCTTTTTTTTCTTTTTTCTTACGAGAGAGACAGAGAGAGAGAGAGAGGAAGGGAGAGAGACAGACAGAGAGAGAGAGAGAGAAGGAGAGAGAGAGAGAGAGAGAGCGAGAGAGAGAAAGAGAAAGAGAGAGAGAGAGAGAGAGAGAGAGGGAGGGAGGGAGGGAGAGAGAGAGAGAGAAAGAGATACAGAGAGAGAGAGAGAGAGAGAGGGAGGGAGAGAGAGAAAGAGAGATACAGAGAGAGTGAGAGAGTGAGAGAAAGAGAGAAAGTGGGAGAGAGAGAGAGAGGGTTTCTGGGCCGGGTGAGCTCGTTAGCGCTTACGTAATGCGGAGTGTCTCTAAATCCTGCCGTTATCGCGCCCTCTCCACCCTCCCCACTCTCCCCACTCTCCCCACTCTCCCCGCCCTCCCCGCCCTCCCCGCCCTCTCCGCCCTCCCCGCCCTCTCCACCCTCTCCGCCCTCCCCGCCCTCTCCACCCTCTCCTCCCTCTCCGCCCTCTCCGCTCTCCCCGCGCTCTCTGGGCTCTGAGGAGGAGACGGGGGCCTGAGCAGCAAATCCAGCCTGGCAGCCGCGGCGTTATCCTTGCCCTCTGGTCCTGTCTGATCAATGGGGCCTGTCCTTTGAAAGCTAAGACCCCGGCTGAACTTCTCAAAGCCTCTTCAACCGGCGCTGAGCCCAAGAGCCGCTGGGGGGGAAGGGGAGGGGAGAGGTGAGGGAGAGAGAGAGAGGAGAGAGAGAGAGAGAGAGATAGAATGTGTGTGTGTGTGAGAGACAGAGAGAGAGAGAGAGAGAGAGAGTGGGAATTTGAATTTGAATTTGAGAGAGAGGGAGAGTGGGAGAGGGAAGGAGAGCAAGAGAGGGAAAGAGAGAGATTGAGAGAGAAATAAAGAAAGACAGAGAGAGAGGGAGGGAGAGAGAGATAGAGCGAGAGAGGGAGAGAGACAGAGAACCCAGGGAGGGCAGGAGGGAGGAGCTGGGGTCCCCCAGGTCCTGGGGCAGAGCTGGCCCGAGCTGCTGCGTCTAACACAATCAGTTTAATTGCCGCTGGCACCGAGTGACAAATTACAGCGCTCTGTGTGCGGGGGGGGGAGCGAGGGGGGGGGGGGGCGAGGACGCGGTCGGCCAGCTGCACCTCCTGAACTTTGCTTAAGGAGGGCGCGCGCGTCGGAAGAGGAGCGCGCCGAATTCATCACTGTCGCCCCCAGGTGAGGGGTCTAATTCCGGCTAAGAGCGTTAAACAATTAGCACGGCCCGCAGACAAACCTTTTCTCCGGAGATCTCCCACCGGAGGAGAAACACACGAAAAGGGAACGGCGTTTCTTTAAAACGCCTGCGTGCTCTTTCTTTATTCAGCTTTCGTTCGGTTTTTAATACACAAAAACATACAAACAAATAACAAAAAAACACTCAAACTCTTCCTGATGAATTTTTAGGTTGGATTGATATATATCAAATTTAGTTGAGAAGCAATAAATGGTAAATGGACTGCATTTATATAGCGCTTTTATCCAAAGCGCTTTACAACTGATGCCTCTGATTCAGCCATTCACCCATTCACCCATTCACACACACACTCACACACCAATGGTGAAAGGCTGCCATGCAAGGTCAGTCAGCTCGTTGGGAGCAATTAGGGGTTAGGTGTCTTGCTCAGGGACACTTCGACACACCCAGGGCGGGGATCGAACCGGCAACCCTCCGACTGCCAGACGAAACTGCTCTTACCTCCTGAGCTATGTCGTCCCCCAATAGGTGCTCTGTCGGCATTCAATATTTATACTGACTGCTGCTTCTCTTATAATTCAACCATAAAGAAGCTGTGGAATGTCCCACTGTTTTCAGAAGAGATAAATATGTAATTATGCCTTTGAAAGTTGCACACCTGGAAAAGCAGCCCACAGGTGCTTGGAGAGGATAAGGATACCTTGTAAAAGAAGAGGGCACATTGGGTGTCCCGTTCATAGGCACACACTGTGGAAGAGTTGCCCTTCCTGTCTACAAATTCAGTTTCTTCCTGCTCTCTTCTGATCTTTGCCGGGGAATACATAGCAGGTTCTCCCATTATGAAGCACCACTCCAGTGCATGGGTGTTCTGTGCAGGAGATTGCAACACGACCCTGAAAAAAAAACAACACACTGGTGTGGCACAGTGATTAATCTCAAGGTCATTCTCCTCGTCGGTTCTGAGCGTGCTCGGTGCATAGGCAGCTGACGGCTTATCTGTCCGCTCTCCTAAAATCTACCTGAGCAGACTGTACTAAAAAAAAAAAAAATCTTACGCAATGAAGTCCTACAATAAACCGCTGTCATGCTTAGAATACAGACTTAGACTGCAGACTCACTCATACTGTGCTCAAACACAGGTGAGATCTCTTTCTTAACCCTTTGAAGAGTAGGCTTCTTGGAATGTTTTTTTTAATTATTTTATTTTATTTTATTTTATTTATTCTAAGTCAGTGTTCTAGAACTCCACTGCATTCAATTACCAGCGGTGATTGTGACATCAGCATTAGAATGTTCAGTTAAGGACATTCTAACTACACTTTTGTGACATAAGGCTGGATTTTGCCCAGCTGTCCCCATGGTGGTGGATAGAGGCGCCGACGTGGCCATACCTGCCTCCAGGTGTTCTCCTCTACCTCCTCGACCACTGATCTGCATTCCTGGTCCTGGTGGGCCGCAGGGTCTGATGGTTTTTTGTTGTTACCCGCCACTTAATTGACCAATTAAAACGATCGATTACACAGTCAACCCACCTCACCTGGTTTCTTGGGTCCGACTCCCGGTTGCTGGTATTAAGGAGAAAACTAAACACAGCAGAACCCGCGGCCCACCAGGACCAGGAATGAAGACCACTGCCCAAGATTCATCCGCGCTGGCCCCTCCCATCTCCCCTCTCTCAGCCAATAGCAAGCCTGGAAAGCTCTAGCGCTCCGCCCTCTTTTCACACGGCAGGGTGCTTAATGGATGGTGATGAGTCGCCATTGTGACGTTCCTAATCGCTCTCCTATTTTACATTACCGCCATAGCAGCCGCTCTTAGGGCCGTCCTGAACGCTTCCTGTGTCGACTTCCTGTGTCGAACCCGCCGTACACTGACCCTCTGCTTACAGCTTGACGTGTTCACTGAATGCTGTACTGTGTGTGTGTGTATGTGTGTGTGTGTGTGTCTGTGTCTGTGTGTGTGCATGTGTAGGTTCATTTGTGTGTGGGTGTGTATGTGCGTATGTGCGTATGTGCATGTGTGTGTGTGTGTGTGTGTGTGCATGTGTAGGTGTGTTTGTGCATGTGTGTGTGTTTGCGCATGCATGCACATCAAATTCATTTAACATATCAACCAAACAGTGCGGTTGTTTCTGGTCTCTGTCTAATGAAGAGACGCGAGCGTGAGTAAGGATTAAATTCTGTCCCTGCTAAGCGATGCGATGCTGAGCTAACATGTCTCGCCTTAACCGTTGGACTGGTCCAGCACATTTATAATCATGATATTCAGCAGCCCAATTTGTGGAAGAAGAGGTGAAAAATGCAAATGAGAAAATGAATAGATGTGTTTCGGAGACAGCGCATGCATTCCAGCTTCTTCAATCTGTTAACAAGCTGTTCAATTCTGCGTTTTTCTTATAGGCGGTTAAAATACATCGTAGCCATATAAGAAACAGTTTGGGCCCTTACAGCACACACCACAGACACACCTAAATAATTATGTATATAAATATATAATGATGACAGATAATAATAATGCATGACATATTCAAAAGGGTTTTTAATCAAATACATATTACATTAAATAGACGCTGTTGCAAATAATATGTTAATTTATTTTAATTTACCAGATTATAATTACACCTCCCAATGCATTTTCACATTTAAAAAATTAAAGAATTTAGTAGTAGTGAATATACTACTACTACTACTACTACTTCTATGACTACTACTACCTGACCCTGACCTGAGCCAACCTAGTTTGTTTACACCCCTCTAGACATCTAGATTCTGGGTTATAAGCGGGTTATTTTCATTGGGAGACAACTACCTTATTTGTCATTTGGCCATTCGTAGCATTAAGTTTAGCGAATGCGTATCCGATTGAATAATGTAGCGATAGTCTGTGTCTTGCAGACCGGCTCCTGGAGGCTGTGCTTTAATGTGAGTGTAGCCATCCTGTGCTGCTTTCTTTCAAGGTCACAATGTTTAACACTTTGGAGTTAAAAGCACGAAGAAAAAAAAAAAACAACATGCTTTCACTAATCTCAAAATAGGCTTAAAAAAAACCCTCCTGTGCACCTCAGGATAAATGATTAAACACGTAAACAAATAAAATCGCTCTGCACAGGTATGCATTTCTATACATACGTGGGGAGCAATTATCTTCTGACTATTAGTGTAGTATTCTAAATGATAATTTATGCATCTGCATTAATTTTTTGGCCATGTAACTTCATTACCGAGTCTGTCATACTGCCTTCTTCAGTTAATTACCAGGTCAGCAAGCAATTTGTATCATCCGTGAACGCCCCCCCCCCCCCCCCCCCTTTCCAATCACCCCGCGCATTATGCAAAGATGCCAGATGCTGGTGACACCCTCTAAACAAGCCAGGAGAAAGGTGAGGAGGAATAGGAGTGGGTGGAGGGGGGGATGGAGGGAAGGATAGAAGGAGAAAAAAAAAACAGCTGAATAAATCAAACTCGTTTAGGTTCCATTTGAGGCCAACCTTAAAAAATTAACCTGAAGTTTCTCCTTGCGGTGTCAGACTTACTCCGGGTGCCAAGTATGAGAGTACGCTTACTGCTACTTACTGTGCTCTCGACAGATTCTTCTTCTTCTTCTGTGGTCTTAATTACGGTTGTCCTTCAGTGGAGGACTGTAATGGGACCTGGAAGAGTTTAGTGTCTTAATTTTATGGTCCCACATGTGCACGAAAGACAATGAAAAACAGAAGTAACGTCATATATTCAGGGCGACTAAAATAGTAGTAAAAACAAATATATATATATATATATATATATATAATGCAGCAATTGTGTATTCAGCTGCAGTTTTCGTTAATAGCACAGGGATTACCTCATTGGTCTGGGCTGAATCCTGACCATACTAACGCCTGCTGCGCCCAAAAGTCTCGTGGGGTAACTTTCGATCGGCTGCAGTGCTGCTCCGGGAGAGAGAGCCTGTCATGACTTCTCTCGACCAATCGCGTGCCGGCATATCTGTCTGCACTGCGCAGTCCCCTAGCACGGCAACTTAACTGCGCACCTCAGCTGGTAGGACACTAGTATCGATAAAATAAAATACTCAGAGTGCTAGTTCACACCTTTCTCATTTGTAGGCCCTTCAGCCATTCATGATGAGGGGTTTGAAGGGTTTACACTTCCGATTGGGCATCCCAAACCCGGGAGAAAGAAAACTGGAAAAGTGGAGAATAATAAATTAGGGTTTTTTTTTTTTAAATGGAAAAATCATTGGGCGATAATTATGCACATTCCCTATGGAGCTCGTGAGCTCACAGAAGGAGGCGGAGCCAGATAAAATAAACACAGAGCTCTCTGTTCTCTTTTTGTTTTACATGGCAAATACCTGGGAATGACAAAGGTGCTGGGGGGTTGGGGGCCACAGTGCACAGGGGTACCCAGGGAAACGGTGGGGGGGGGGAGGGGGCGGGTACAAGAGAGAACGAAAAACAATTTCATGTGATAAATGCTGAATACACTATTCACCTCCCTCAGAAAACAGTCAGTTAAGCAGCCAGCCAGTGCGGTGTGCTTCCTGGTCAAGGCTTACACGTTAGACCCCTGGTGGATTAGTTTAATATTTCCACCCCCCCCTCCCTTCCCCTTCCCCTCCCTTCCTCCCCCCACCTGCCCCACTGTAAGGGCCCAGGGTGGGTGTGGGGGGGTGTTGGGTGGGTGGGTGGGGGGTGCTGGGCCTCGCCTGTGTTTAGAGCAGAGCTTTTTGAGTGAAGCAGATGATGGCCCAGTGCGTTCAGGGATGTTTTGGCATCACTTTAACTCATAAAATACCCTCACTGTATAAAAAAAAAAATGCTACTCTGCTCTCAGCACTGGCTGTCTATATTTGTGTAAAACGAGGATTACTTATCACGCGGGGTTCTTACACGCGGCTCGCTGGTCGGATGTTGATGGAGTGAAATATAGGTAGAGAGAGAGAGAGAGAGGTCAATGGGTCAGACTCAGAACTGTTGTTCACTTGGGAGGGGGTTACTTTATGGTAGAAGTACTTCAGTCCCCATGATCCTTTCTTAGATCCCATTTTCCTCATGTCTCAGGATGCTATCACTGAGCTTTATGCACATACCTGACACACACACACGCACACACACACACACACAGACAGGCAGGCTGTGGAAACAAAATGGAGATATTCTCCCATAATCAATGCAGTAAACTGCTGGTCTCTTACAATACAACATATGTTATAAAAGTAACTGCATAAATGCATGTTCGCACACTAGTTTAAAGGATTGTATTTTACACATATATTTGCCCATTCATAAACGAGAGTGCAGGAGAGAGCAATTCTTGACTGAGAGGCGAATTAAAATATTCTTTATTGACCTGCATAAGTTGATAACACACCCACGTCTCAATAATACATTAAAAATCTCCTCTTTAAATGTCTGCTGAGTAAATGTTTTCGGCTGACCGGACAGCAAACCGGATGAATATTTTAAATCTCATAACCCGGGGGCTCTTAAACGCGAA
Organism: Anguilla anguilla; assembly: GCF_013347855.1. Taxonomy (NCBI): domain Eukaryota; kingdom Metazoa; phylum Chordata; class Actinopteri; order Anguilliformes; family Anguillidae; genus Anguilla; species Anguilla anguilla. The sequence goes on from NC_049202.1 coordinate 4,076,445, forward strand.
CACAGCCGATGTGGAAATGACCGGGGCTGTCGGGAGAGAAGCCGACGGGGCAGCAGGGGGAGCGGGAACGGAACCGCCCCATCCCCATTCCCAAAGCCACGTGCACTCTTCCCCCCCTCTCTGCCTTTCCGATTTGACGAGGGCTGGGCGCGAAAAAACCCGGAACCACTGTGGCGTTGGCCCTCAAACGGGGGGTGGTTACCGAACCGAACCGCAAGGCAGGTTTCGGTGGCTCATTTCAGAGCCGCACGCCTTCACTAGCTAACGCTACACGTTAGCGAGCAAGCTAACCTGAACTCACGCTCGCTCCGTCGATGCAGCCGGTGACAGCGGGTGCCGTTAGCAAGCTACGGTAGCTAACGTTAAACGGTCAAAATGCCGAAAAGCAAAATGGTATAAATTAAAAAGTATAAAGTATACTTTAAGCAATTAAATGAAACAGGTAAACTTGACTCCGCAAGGAAACAGTCGTTCTTTACTGTCGTCGTTTGCTCTTTATTTTAAAAAGCAGGAATTTGTTCAAGCGCCATTTATGGCCCGGGCGCCATTTTAGAAGTGTCATTTCAGCGTCTAAATGACCGTCACCTGGTTTTAACCGGCTCATCCCTTCGTCGCGTCGCGTCGCTCTTCGGCTTTGAACCCACGAGTGCGAGCCGCCGTTAGTGCACCGATTCCGCCTCGCTTGCGTCTCCCCCGGACCCCTGAGTGCCGTAACCGAATTAAAGGCGCCGCGGAGCTCCCCGCTAACTCCCCGAGCGCTTCCCAGGACACGCCTCGCGGCATCAAACCCGCCCCCGACGCGCCGGCCCAATTACCGTCGCCGAATCGATGGCCGCTGTTTTTCTTCGTGCTTTCACCTTGGGCGTTAATCAGCCTGAGAAACTTCAATCGGTTAACCGCACGAGAAGCCCCCTCCCCCCTCCCCCCCCTCCCCCCCTCCTCCACCACAGTCGTCAAGGTGATTACTGGACAAACAACAACAATAACAACAATGACAAAAAAAAAACCTTTCCTCATTTTTTTTTTTGTTGTTGTTTGTTTTTGAGGTTGAGCTGCTTGGTGTGCCTACCGCCTTTCATTCAATCAGCCAATTGCTTATTTTTCAGCTTGAATCAAGCATGCTCTTTTTTATTTTTATTTTTTCTGGTTCAGCTGATCTATGTGGCGCAGCTTGTCATTGTGCCATGCTTTTGTACCGGTATTTAATATTTAATTATTAATATTTAATTATTAAATACCGACATAAACTTCTGGCTTTTATAAAATCTGGATTGGGGCTTGAAGTGAAAACCCCTCCAGCTTGGCTCACAAGGTCGCTGTCCAATGCTAGAAGAAGAAAAGAACTATTCTTTTCTATTCTTGTTTTATTTTTCTGTTCCTTCTTTTTTTTTTTTCCTTGCTTGAATGGCAACCCCTAATCAAGCTTTGACTGAAGACCAACTTTAATCACCCTTCAGATGCAGCTTGCCAAATTTTCTGAAGGCAAATAGCCATGAAAAATTTACTAGCAATTCCTCACCTTGTAGTTACTCGCGCAGCTATTTGTTGTCTCGGTGAAATATATAAAATAATATATTATTGAGTGGCTGCAGAGGAGGGAAGAGATGCATCATGGGAACCCAAGGTCAGCGGTCTTTGCCTGAGGACACGGCGATCAATATCATTTAGTCAATAACTTCTTTATTGCGACGCTATCACTCCCAGCAATATCATCTGGTGTTAAAACGCGTTTTTGTAAAATAAGAAAAGAAAAGAAAAACACAGCATTAAAATATTGAGCAGTATTGAGCATGCCTTGAAAACAACATTTTAATAAACTTCACAGGGTTTTTTTTTTTTTTAGGAAATCCTGCACATAAGAGGGCGATAAAAATGTGTGGGTCCTGTATTTTTAGGTTTCAGTTTTTTATCATTTGAAATATAAACGTTTCGAACTGATTTTTAGTTTTTTTACACCAATTTTATAAAACATTAAGAAGCATGTAAAACATTCTCCGATAAATTCTCATTTATGTATTTAAATGCGCATTGCACATAATGGTATCAGACTTAACCCTTTGCCGCCCAACATTCTGCCCTCCTTTCCATGTCAATCAAACTATTCCCTTTTGTGGTATGTTATACCTAGAATGAAGGAATCATTACCCACATCGGCACAAGAACATTGCATTTATTTGGCAGATGCTTTTATCCAAAGCGACGTACAAAAGTGCATACCAAAGGTCATTGGAACAACTACAAAACACAGGTCCGATAAGGTACAATACACATTTTGTGACAGTTATTCATGGGCAAGAACACATAAAGTCCAGCTCACATGGTGCTCACAACGCTCAGATCTTGTAACCCTAAGAGATATTACCTTTATAAAGTAACAGCGATGTCTGGCATAACCTCTTAGGGTTGGGGACACACTGTATAGACACAGATTCAGAGTACGGACATAATGGTTCAGACAACGGCTCACACACACACACACGAAAAAAAGTGTCGCTTGTCCGTCTATATCCACACAGCGTAGGAGGTGGGGGGCGGTTTACAGCGTCCTGTAAAATAATTTTATGGCCTGTCGCCCGCGTGCAGCTGGGAGAGTGGATGTTTTATTCCCCCCCCCCGCCCTTTCTCTGCGGAGGGAAGTCCATCAGATTTACTCTGTTAGTGTTCGGTGAGCACACCGTTAGGGCTGGAAACGCCCGCGCCTTCGCTACCCCCTGGACCCGGGCCTTATTCTATTTAACCTAAATCATCCGATGAGTAAATAAAAGATTATTTAAGGGCCCGTAGCTTTACACACGTCAACCAACAACAGCATAGCCTCTATACCCTGGACCCCAGGAAGATTAGCTGCACACTGTGTATCGCTAATGGGGATCCTAAATAAATAAACAAATAAATACTGACTATTTATATGAAGATAATTTTCAGTGTTAAACGCATATTCGGGGGGGGGGGTATTGCAGCTGTTTTTTTTTGGAATTAACTGGCTGTTAAATCACTCTTCGCAGACGGTCCGTGCGATTACCGACTGGCCTCCCGGAACAGAAGGTTCCTAACAGACCCCCTCTCTGGTCTCGCGCCGTTCTGTTCGCAAACACGTCGGGGGTTAGCCGCCGCCGCGCGGCGTCGTGTCGCGGAGCTCAGCCGAAACAGGTGTTCACCTCTGCCCCCCCCACCCCCGCACCCCCCACCCCCCCCGACGCGGTGTCAGGCCAGGTGAGAGGATTAGCCAATAAAACGGCTGAGATGACAGCGGAGCAAACAGGAAATCAATCACTGCGCAGCTTCGCAGCCAGACTCCGGGCTGGAGCGTGGCCAGACTCCGGGCGGGTGAAAAAACCGGCAGAGATACAAACGGTACTTCCTGTGCGAGGCCCGCTCAGCTCGCCGTCACGAGCGGAAGAAAAAAAAAAAACCTGGACGCCGGTTCTCCTCAGGCTGCTCTGAGAAAAAGTTCTTGCGTTCGGAGCACGACTCTTTTCTATCATTTCACCGTTTATTGCACAGCTGCCTTTCCTCCATCCAGATCCAAGTTATTTTTTTTAAACACATAAACAAACAACAACAAAAAAAATGGACAGGGCTATTTATTTATATGACCTGTTGTATTTCTTTTTCGGTGTGTGTATGTCTTGAGAATTTAGATTTTGTTGCTTTTGTTTTGCTATTCTTTAACTATTACTGAAATACCTCCATAGACTCAGAGACGGTCTAAAGAAGGTTTTTTGATGAGCAGACAGACAAACAGACAGACAGACAGTCTGACACACAGGCAGGAAGACAGACAGACCAACACACAGACAGGCAGACAGACCGACAGACAGATACCCTGATAGACAGACAGACAGACAGACTGACACGCTGACAGACCGACACACAGACAGTCAGACAGACAGGCAGACAGACCGACACACCGACAGGCAGACAGGCAGACACCCTGACAGACAGACACCCTGATAGACAGACAGACAGACTGACATGCTGACAGACCGACACACAGACAGGCATAGGCAGAGCGCTGCGTTGGAGGGAGGGGGCAGGGCGCAGTGTTGGGGGGAGGGGGCAGGGCGCAGTGTTGGGGGGAGGGGGCAGGGCGCAGTGTTGGGGGGAGGGGGCAGTCAGGCAGGATTAGGCGGGTAAAAGACAGGCCTGTTCTGGACTGGAGGCCCTTTTCCTGGGCCCTGCGCGGGGCGGCGGGGCAAAGCACTTAAACTCCTGAGTGAGGAGAGAGCGACAGAGAGGAAATGAGCGCCATTAAAGGCGTCTGCGCGGATCTGGGGGTCCCGCGGAACAACACGCGCACTGTGTGACCCCGCTGTCGTCCTTCAGCCTCCTAATGAATAAAGTGCTCTCTCCTGGAGCTCGCTCTCTCTCTCCCTCCCTCCCTGCCTCTCTCTTTAGCTCTCTCTCTCTCTCTCTCTCCCTCCCTCTCTCTTTCTCTCTCTCTCCCTCTCTCTTCAGCTCTCTCTCTCTCTCCCTCTCTCACTCTCTCTCTCTTCCTCTCCCTCCCACTCTCTCTCTCTCTCCCTCTCCCTCTCTCTCCCCATCTCTCTCCTCTCTCCCTCCCTCTCTCTCTCCCCATCTCTCTCTCCTCTCTTTCTCTCAACTGACAACACACCCAGTAGGTAAATCGTTGCCCCTGTTATCCTTCCTGTCCTTTGATGGGGAGGGAGGGGAGAGGAGGGGGGGAGGGTCTGATTTTGGAGGGAAAAACACTCCGCACAGTGACAGCAGAGTGACACACCGCAGGCCCTAGTGTTTGAAGAAAAAATAAGTGTTGATACACCACCTTGTTTTGTCATAAAAACATCAATGTGTGCTGCAGAATAAAACGGAATTATCCTGAAGTAATGTTTTTGCTTCAATACGTTCACAGACGCACAAGTGAATATCCACCTCAAAACAAGAAACATTCTGAAGGGGAAGAAACCCCGAATGTAGATGACCCCGTAAACCACATTCAGTGACAGCGCAGACCCAAATACACAGGCCAGACACACCACTGTACAAAATGAGTATTGTACCTTATCGAACCTGTGCTTTTGTACTTCCAATGACCTTGATATGCCCTTTTGTATGTCGCTTTGGATGAAAGCGTCTGCTAAAAAAAATGTAATGCGACTGTAGAGCTGTGCATAGAGAACATGCCTCTGTTACATCTGTTAAGTTATCCTACAAATGATCAGGCGCACCACCATTATACTGCAACGAGTTACAAACGCGTAAGTGGAACATAAGTTTTTTTTTTAAATGTAGGTAGCAATGGATACATTTTGTAAAAATAAAAAAGGGGGGGTTGGTGGGGGATGGGGGTCCTACGCCAGTCAGGGTTGAGATTTTAAATAATAAATCACAGCGCGTAAAAAAAAAAATTAAAAAACACAGCTTTCCACTGCGGCCGGCTCCCTTGTTTCTGGTAAGATTAGCCGTTTAAAAAAAAAAACAAAACGAAATGAGGTTGAGGTACACGTGTAAGCTTCATGCATGCAAAACATTTTCCCCCCTTACCCGCCCCCCCCACCCCCACTCCTCCTCCCCCGTTCCTCTTTCTCTCTACCATTTGTTTAAAGGCCTGTACGATAAATGCGAGCGTCAACGCAAGGCTTCGCGGAGCGCCAGCGCCTCCCTCCTCCGCCCGTCGTGATTCGCGCGGGGGCTAATGCGTTCAGGACGGACGAGGACCCAGCGCCGCCATCAAAGGACTCGCTCGAGCGACTGCGGTAGCAGGGAAAATTATTTTGATAGCCTGAAACAATCTTGCATATCACAGAACTTTATTAAAATAATATCAAATCAAATTAGCCCGTATCCCCCCATAATGAATTAAGTAACAGGTTACGCCGATATTAATCTCGAATTTGCTCCCAGGCAGTTCCAAGCGGCGGCGTTTAATAAGCCACCCCCCCCCCCCCCCCCACCCCCACCCGCCCCCCGTCCCCCTTGTGCCGAACGAGGAGAAATCCTCAAGTATGCCTCGGCCCAACGCTCATCCAGGGGAAAATACATCAAAAGTCTCTCTCTCTCTCTCTCTCTCTCTCTCTCTCTCTCTCTCTCTCTCTCCCTCCCTCTCTCTCTCTCTCTCTCTCTCTCTCTCTCTCCCTCTCCCTCTCTCCCCCTCTCTCTCTCTCTCTCTCTCTCTCTCTCCCTCTCTCTCTCTCTCTAAATAATGGGCCCAGTTTTCCACGCCTTTGGTGAAATTATTCATAAGGACGGGGAAAAGGGGGTGAGGGGGTGGGGGGGAGAGAAATCTTGGTGAAATCTCGGGAGGATTCTGATTAGTAGCTGACCCACGGGGATGGCATTTCCCTCCTAATCCCTAAATGTCTCCTGATTCCTCTCTCTCTTGTTCTCTCACTCATTTTCTCTCACTCTCATTTTCTCTCTTTCTCACACTCACTCATTTTCTCTTCTCTCTCATTTTCTCTCTCATATTATCTGTCTTTCTCGCTCTCTCTTATTCGCTCCCTTTCTCACTCAATCTCACACTTTGTGTTGCCAAAGCTTTACAAAAACCATTACAATCTGCATAAACTACAATGCATTGTCATGCAACAATAATAATAATAATAATAATAGGAACTGGTCTTGTAACCTAAAGGTCACAGGTTTGATTCCCAGTGAGCAAGGTACCTAACCTGCATTGCTTCAGTGTATATCCAGCTGTATAAATGGATGCAATGCAAATGCTGTGTAAAAAGTTGTGTAAGTCGTTCTGTATAAGAGCTTCTGCTAAATGCCTGTAGTGTAATGTAATGCGTACACCTGAGCCTCCTCCTCATCCTCCTCTTCCTCCCGTAGTGTTCCCATTCGCTGAGGCCCAGTCAGTTTTCAGGGCTTTTAAAAGCCCGCTGGCTTTACAAACCTCTGCTCTTTAGCAGAGAGAAACTGAGGAGGAGCTGGGAGGTGAGGAAGATGATGACGAAGGGTCCTGTCCGTTTCCCGGCGCTCCCAGAGGGGCTGTGGCCCCATAACGACCCGGCGCGGCCACGGATTGGACAGGAAGTAGAGTCCTGGAGCGGGGACGGGGGACGGGTGGGGTGTGTGCGTGCTTCATTCTCACGCCCCCCCCCCACCAACCCCACCCCTCCCCTCCCCCCACCGCCCCCACCACTTCTTCCATCTCCACCTCCACTTTTTACGCCTTTCCCCCTCACTCCCTTGTCTCTCTTTCCGTCTCTTTAAGAAAAAGGAGCTGGGAGCCCAAAATGCACTGACACCCTGAGAGGAGAGAGGAGAGAGGGCTGGGTACACTACTGCCTGCGTCGCCATCCACTCCGAGCGAGTGTGTGTGTGTGTGTGTGTGTGTGTGTGTGCGTGTGTGTATGTGTGTGTGTGTGTTTGTGTGTACGTGTGTTTGTGTGTGTGTGTGTGTGTGTGTGTGTGTGTGTGTGTGGAGGGCGTGTGTCTGTGTGTAGGGGGCATGTGTATGTGTGTGTGTGTGTTTGTGTGTACGTGTGTGTGCGTGCGTGTGTGTATGTGTGTGTGTGTGTGTGGAGGGCGTGTGTCTGTGTGTGTGTGTGTGTGGAGGGTGTGTGTCTGTGTGTAGGGGGCATGTGTATGTGCGTGTGTGTCCCCGTGGGATAGTTTGGGGGGGCGTGTGTGCACCCCCCCCCCCCGTTGCCCAGTGAGCAGCTCGGTGCAGAGCCGTTCTCCTGGTGGACAGTAAATCTTTTGATGCAGGCGGAATGGCGATATCATCTGAACTTGGGGGGGGGCTTTCTGGAGGGTATGGGGGGGGGGGGACGCTCTTGACAGATGTAGCGGGGGCCCTTTTAGAACTTAGTGCTGGAGACTATCTACTATTACCCCCGCCACCCCGCCACCGCCACCGCCACTGCCACCACGGCAACGCTGCCACGGCAACGCCTGGCTGGCCTGCATGGTGATCTCCCGCCAATCTCTGTCCGCCTTATCGCGGCGGTCCCGGGACGGGGGCCGGCAGGATGCGGCGGGAATTCCGCTATCTGCTTCCCGAAAAGAAACAGAGCCCTGCTTTCAACTCCCCCCCACCTTCATACGGGTTCTGGGGGAACATAAGCGAGGGTTAGATGTCCCGATGCACTTTCCCCTGTTACTCCTTCACTGTTTTAAGGGTTGATGATATGTGGAGTGAGGAGAGACTGATAGGGAAGAAACCACCAACACACACGCGTGCGCGCGCACACACACACGCACACCAACACACACACTCGCGTGCGCACACACACGCACACAAACACACACACGCGCGCGCACACACACGCACACACACACAGGCACGCACACACATGCACACACACACAGGCACGCATATACACATGCACACACATACATGCACACACACACACAGGCACACACACACTCACCCACACATAGATGCACACACATATACACATGCACACACACACACACACACACACACAAACACACATTTATTTTAAATATTCATCCTTTTTTCCCTTCCCCTGTTCCTTTCATACACTTGATGCCACTCCACGGTGCTAATCGAAGTGCCACCCCTCCAGGAGGACGGTGCAGATGTGTGTTGGGGAAATGTGAGGACAGGTTCCTCCACTGACCTCCAGCACACCTGTCAGAGTGAATATCTGCAGCCAGAGCACTGCTCCGCGCGTTAGCACCTGCGCTAACGAGCGCTGACAGAGGCCGTGTGCTGGGGCTGCTCTCAAACTCCCACACTCACCAGCGTGGCTGCTAAAGGGATGAGTTACACGCTGGAGAGTGTGTGTCTGTGGGGGGGGGGGGGGGCGTGTGTGAGAGAGAGAGTGTGTGTGTGGGGGGTGTGCGTGTGTGTGTGTGTGGGGTGTGTGTGTGTGTGTGTGTGTGTGTAAGTGTGTGTGTGTGTGGGGGGTGTGCGTGTGTGTGAGTGTGTGAAAGTGTGTGTGTGTGTGGGGGGGCTGTGTGAAAGTGTGTGTATGATTGTCAGTGTGTGGTGTGGGGGAGGTTTGTGTGGGAGTTTGTGTGTGCGGGGAGTGGGGTGCGTCAGTGTGTTTGAGTGTGTGTGTGTGCGTGCGTGCGTGTGAGTGTGTGCGTTTGTGTGACTCAGTGTGTGTGTGTGGGGGGGGTGGGGGTATCTGTGTGTGTGTGTTTGAGTGTTAGTGCGTGTGTGAGAGTGTGTGATGTGGAGGGGGTGTGTGTGGGAGTTTGTGCGTGTGGTGGGGTGTGTAGGTATGTGTATGTGTGTGGGGGGGGTGTGTGAGAGAGTGCGTGCGTGTGTATGTGGTGTGTACGTGTGTGGGGGGGTGGGGTGTGTGAGTGTGTGTGTGCGCGTGCGTGTGAGTGTGTGCGTTTGTGTGACTCAGTGTGTGTGTGGGGGGGGGTATCTGTGTGTGTGTGTGTGTGTGTGTGCGTTTGTGTGACTCAGTGTGTGTGTGTGCGTGTGCGTGTGAGTGTGTGCGTTTGTGTGACTCAGTGTGTGTGTGTGGGGGGGGGGGGGGGTATCTGTGTGTGTGTGTGTGTGTGTGTGCATGCGTGGGGGGGTGGGGTGTGTGTGTGTGTGTGTATGCGTGTGAGTGTGTGCGTGTGTGTGAGTCAGTGTGTGTGTGTGGGGGGGGCGGGGGTATCTGTGTGAGTGTGTGCGTGTGTGTGTGGGGGGGGGGGGGGGGTATCTGTGTGTGTGTGTGTGTGTGTGTGCATGCGTGTGTGTTTACATGTGTGCGTGTGCGTGTCAGAGTGCGTGAGAAAGTGTGAGCGCGCCGGTTTGCTGCCTCCCCCCGGAGGTTCTGATCCTCAGCCATCTGCCAGCGCAGAGGGAGCAGGAGCTCAGGCTCTTATATGCCCCCCCCCCCCCGCCATGACCCACTCTACTGCCCCCCCACTCAACCCTCCGCACCCCCTCTGCCCCCATAACCCCCTGCCTACCCTCATACCCAAACTCCTCCACCCCCGCCCACCCCCCACATGGTCTCCACTTACCCAGCCATCAGACCCGTGCGGGGAAGACAGAGCCACACTGTGTGGAGATTAGAGCCGGAATGGCGGTGGCAAAGGGTTGCTTCCTAAGCTGGGATAGACACAGACTGAGACCCGCGGAAACTGGCATGGAGGTGAGATTCCATATTGTCAGTGCTGCTTTCTGAAAGACAGAACCCTGTTACTTAAAATGCACTCAGCTGATACGAATGAATTCTAAGAATTATACAAATTTACACACATGCACACACACACACACACGCATGCACGTGCATGCCCATACACACACACACACACACAAACACACCCACACACACAGGCTGGCACACATTTCTTAAACAAAATATTTACAAGATACGATATTTCATGGTGTGAATTTTGGCTGATCTCCAGTTTTATTTCATGTACAATTAATTTTTCCACTGCATAATTATCTGTTGGCTCATGAAGAATTTAATTTACTTTTATTTTTATTATTATTATTATTATTATTATTATTATTATCATTGTTATTATCATTATCACTGTTACTAGTATTGTTATTATTATAATTATTATCATCATCATCATCATCATCATTAATGCCCATCCAGCTCCACAGCCTCGTAGCCGTGCGGTAAACGGTGCGGCCCGAGGTTTGGCACTTTGCCCCCCCCCTCCCCCCCGGGTGTGGGCAGCAGAAGCCCCTCGGTGGAGAGATGCGTCTGGAAACTCACACGGACCGAATCTTCCAGGTCACACACAAAAAAAAAAAAACGCTGCTTTTATCTCCCTGCACTCAGGGTCTCTTCTCCCGTGTTTGATGTGAAATTAGCGCCCAGGAGCTCCTCATTCCATATTCCGCCCCCCCCCCCCCTCCCCCCAACCACCTCACCCCCCCCATCCCCAAAAAAAAAATTCTGCCTTCGTGGGAAGAGACCCGTGATGGTGTCGCGGTCCCTGGAAGGCAAATAATGCCGCAAGGCTAGAAGCCCCCTAATGAAAAGCCTTTGATCCTCAAAAAGATATTAAAAGAAAACGCAAAAAAAAAAAAAAAAAATGAAGAAGAAGAAAGAAAAAAAAACAAGTTAGTGGAAAAATCTGGCTCGGAATCAAAATGCAAATTAAGTATAGATTCTAGGTATATGGTATGTATAATATTTTTTTTCCTACCCATTTTAATTTTGTCTCTGTGGACCATGTTTACTAAAGGTTTGCAAGTGCATTATGGGTGATAAACACTCTTAAAATGTAAATGGGACTGAGGAAGTTCGTATAACCTTTGGAAGCCAAATACTGCTGTTTAATTAATCCTTTATCGTGAATGTATCACCTTACGCAACACTTCGATGGTACTTAAATCCCAAATTATTTTAGGCCAAAACTATGTTACCACAATTTTATTAGCACATTTTTAAAAATTTTTTTAAATGACAAGCAGCTAGCCGATAATCCAGCTCAAATTTATTGAACATCGCTCAGCGATGTCTCTATAGAGGAGATTCGCTTTGCCGTGAAGTCCCAGAATCCTCTCTGGCGTGTCCTGCCACTGCGTGAGGTGAGACATTCTTTCTCCTGATTGGTTGGACTCTGGTTTCTGCCCAACACTGACGCAGTCCTGGGAGCTGGGAGGTACAGGACGGATGAGATGCAGAATCGCTGCCCCAGGGGCTTCTGGGAATGAATCTCTGCCCCCTCCCCCGCCCATCTCATCCCATGCCCCCCCCCCCACCTCTCTCGATGTCTCACGGCGATTGACAGGGGTGATCTCGCAGAGGTTGGCGAGGTGGCAGGATGTAAAAAAAAAAAAAAAAAAAAAGGTGCGGGGGCTGGGGGTGGGGGGGCGGCGCAATCACTCTGACGCGACTGGCACGGCGAAAAATTGCCCCCATACATCAGCGCGCGGCTTACGCCACGCTGGCAGAAAGGACGGCGAAAAAAAGGTCAGGCGTGGAAACGTATAGACGTGTCAAAGCCTCACGCTCGCTCTCTCTCTCTCTCTCTCTCTCTCTCTCTCTCTCTCCCTCTCCCTCTCCCTCTCCCTCTCCCTCTCCCTCTCCCTCTCTCTCTCTCTCTCTCTCTCTCTCTCTCCCTCTCTCTCTCTCCCTCTCTCTCTCTCTCTCTCTCTCTCTCTCTCGCTCGCCCGGCTCGGCTCCGCGTGTGCTGGAGGTGTGGGATGATGGGTAGCGAGATTTGGGAGGCGGTGGGGGGGGAGGGGAGGGGAGGGGAGGGTGTGTTGGGCAGGGACTAAAGAACTGCTTGATGGAGCAGTATTCTCTATCCCCCCCCACCTTCTCTATCATCCCCCCCCGCCCCTCTGTCTTTTTCGGGGAGAAGCATGCAGACATCAGCACAGATGCCCAGGTACACTCTGGCTGTGACCTCCTCCACTGACCCCCCCCCCCCCCCCCGCCTCCCCGTGTCCCCCCCCCCGTGACAAGACGGATAGCTCCATTCATCTCTGGGTGAGGAGCGTACGCGGGGGGGGGGGGGATCCGCATTTTTCACTCTAAGCCCGGGATATATTTGTTCGCCCGGAGGAACGTCTGGGGCTCCGAGCGCCCCTATCCGTCAAACAGCCCGCCCCCCCCTCCCCCGCCCCCCCTCACGGCAGACAGGAAGGGGAAGAAAAAAGAGACATCACACTTCCTCATGGACGCGTCGGGGAACAAAGAAGCAAAAAGAGCCAGACAAAAGAAGGCGCATGCCATCACAGGGCTAGAACGAACGACACCAAAAGTCGGACTTTGGAAAATAACAAGATGGGGGAAGGCTTCCTCCCGTTCGATCGCATGTCAAGAGCACAGTGAAATCTGTGAAATCAGGTGTGATGGAGTTAGTTACAGGCATTTAGCAGACACTCTTATTCAAAGCAACTTTGTATTTATTTGGGTACTTGGTAATTGGATACACTTACATTGCATCCAATTTATGCAGCTGGATATATACTGAAGCAATGCAGGTTCAGTGCCTTGCTCAAGGGAACAACGGCAGTGCCCTACCGGGCAATTGAACCTGTGACCTTCAGGCTAAAAACCCAACTCCTTACCCATTTTACATTGCACATTTTAATCTGATAGAGTTTATGTGATCCTTATGGGGCCCAATATATACTGACATATATATTTTAGAGTGTAGAAACACAGACCATTTTACCATGTGAGTCTTTGCTAGTGATGAGCCTTCATGTTTTAAAGATTTCTCATAGGGAAAATCTTAAAAATCATGTAGCATGAACGACAGCCATCGTGATTTTTGTTGTCTCTTTGGTTCTTGTTACAACAGTCGACATGGTGAAAGTCACAAGGAAAGTTTTTGTCGAGGTTTCCGTGTCACAATGATGAGGTCGTTTCTACTTTTTTTTTGTCACCTCCAGCTGGTCTGTATTGATCCCTGATCACAGCTGAAAATCCCTTACAGATTTATCGTCCGTGACTTGCACTGCTAATATCGATCGTGTGTGACTGATGCCTCCCTGTACAGTTAGTTCCTACAGTACAAGTGCTGTGAACCAGAATTTCTCCACACAGAGCACTGCACGCTTGCTCTCATTTACATTATGATTATCATTCAACTAACAATTTAACATAGCCAATTTTGAAAAAGAAAAAGTTAAGGGGACAATGTTTTTAATAGGGTAGAGCAAATAAAAGTAAATGTTTTGTGGCAGTTCAAGACTTTTGAGTCACTGCAGGAAATGATTAGGAGTGCTAAGAAGAGTGTTATCCAGGTACTGAAATAGGTGTTGGGTGTGATAAGACCCACTTTTTGGCGACATCATTTTGTAGCCCGTAAATAACAGAGAATCCAATCAGAGTTTTGGGTGTAATCCAAAATCATTTTGTTATTTTGGTAGTTCAGCGAAATGCAAAAAAAAACAGTCACGCAAACTCGGTAGAAAAGATGTTTGTTAGTAATTTACAGTTGAAGATGAAAATCGGTCTGACAGGGTCAGGGACGGTTGTCAAGACACCCTGTTGCTGGTCATTTCCACTGTGTCTAAAATAGTCTCAGCGTTATGAAAAACATTGGTTTTTTTTAAAACAGTGAATGACAAGATAACACGAGCACTCGGAATTGTGTTTAATTACTAAATTTCTGTTGATTTCTTGAGAAGTATAACATGTCTGAAATAATTGTTGCTTTGTAGCAGGGGGCAAACAACAATGGCCGATTCATTTCAGGATTTTGTTTCGACTTATGCTTTTAATTTTTTGACTGGCACAATCATTTACTTAACCAGACATTTTTTTTGTTTTTTTGTTTTTTTTTCATGCAGCTGTGGACCTTACATGCATCCATGCTGAGAACGCCTGATTGTGGCCTCATAGAGGAGTCAACCAGCACTGGTGTATACAGCACAACCACATGGTAAGGCAGCAATGTTTGGTTGTAAGAGAAACCAGCATAATTTTCAATAATATTTCACAATCACTGGTCCTTTTCTGTGCTACTGCTCGCTTTCTCTTAATTATGAGCCAAAAATCACCAGCAGACACACGATGCCCTTATACTGATAAACGGTAATGCATTATTGATACATTATCATGAATACTGCATTTGCCCACCGTCATGTTTATGAGCGCATCTGTCAATAGCTACGAGAACTGCTCTGCGAATTGAGGTGCTGTGGAAGAAAGAAGGATTGTTAATCATTAAAAACAACTCATTAAGATTATTTTCCGGAGCTGCAGTGAGTAATTGTTAAGGTTTGTTTTCAACAGGTGGCGTCATTATGAGTCTGTATCATAATCTTCTGCCACTGGAGGACTGAATTACAGGTGCAGTAATTAAAACGTAAGCTGTGGAAATAATGTATTGATATAAAGGTGTGCGCCGAGAAATAGTGCAGTTTTATACGGTGTTTTATGCGAGAAGATCAATGCATTCGTAAAGCGGTTTCAAACATCAAAACTAAAGTCAAGGGAGACATGGGAGAGAAGGGTGACGCTACATGTATGACACAACATGTCATTTAGACGCAATAAAATGGAGGGTCAGAGTAGAAGGCCACCGCAGTTTTCAAGGTTTTAACACTGAAGCTGTGTCAGGAAATAGATCCGTGAGTTCAGAACATGGTCGACTCCTGTGAGTGACTGACAACAGTGACACATTTGGCGCACGGGTGTGTGTTTTGCGAATGCGTGTGTGTGTGTGTGTTTGTGTGTGTGTGTGTGTCCGTGTGCACACTAGCATGCTAGCTATGCTGGGGCAGAGCCATATCCTCGCACCACAAGCATACTGACCTGCAGATCCAGGCCAGCAGATTCAGCCACTCATGTGATGCGGGCCCGATTGGCTGCACCGGCATCTTGGCAGGTGAGCCGGGATTACTGGAGTATGCTAACGTGCTAACGTGCTAACATGGCGCACGGCCACGGAAATGCCAGCCTCTCCCTCAGCTGTCCACCCTCCACCCCCCCCCCCCACCCCTCTCCCCCCCATTGTTAGTGATGATGTTTTCCTCTTGTGAAGTGGTGGGGCGGGGTGGGGGGGGGATGGACATTGTTTTTTTTTTTTTTTTTGCTTTTGTCCTTTTCGTGTCAGTGTATGATTAGAAGCGCGTTCTGCTCGACCTGGTTTGGGGGCTGATTACGGCGGATGGGGATGCACGGGGGGGCGAGGGTGGAGTTTGGGGGGGGGGGGGGGGGGGGGTGAGGGTGAGGCTGAGGGTGAGGGGAGGGGTGGGGGAGGGCCTGCATGGCGGAACGCGAAGCTGAAATAATGGAGATGAGAAAGAGGGGCAGGGGCCACATCTGGCGGGGCCCGGAGTGACAGCAGCGGCGGCGCCCAGGCGGAGCTGCGCTGGACCACAAGCAGATGCCGATTTTCTGCCCCGCTGCGGCTCTCCTGGAGGGGCAGTGCCCACCCCCCCCTTCCCTCCCCTCCCCGTGCCCCCCGTGCCCCCAACACATTACAGCTCGCCGCTGCCCATCGATGTGTGTGTGTGCGTGTGTGTGTGTGTGTGTGCGTGTGTGTGTGTGTGTGTGCGTGTGGAATGTGTATGTGTGTGCAACGTGTGTGTGTGTGTTTGTGTGTGTGTGGAATGTGTATGTGTGTGTGTGTGTGTGTGTGTGTGTATGTGTGTGTGGAATATGTGTTTGTGTGCATGTGGAATGTGTGTTTGTGTGTGTGTGCGTGTATGTGTGTGTGTGTGTGCGTGTGTGTGTGTGTGTGTGCGTGTGTGTGAGTGTGTGTGTGTGAGTGTGTGAGTGTGTGAGTGTGTGTGTGTGTGTGTGTGTGTGTGTGTGAGTGTGTGTGTGTGTGAGTGTGTGAGTGTGTGAGTGTGTGTGTGTGTGTGTGTGTGTGAGTGTGTGTGTGCGTGTGTGTGTGTGTGTGTGCGTGTGTGTGAGTGTGTGTGTGTGAGTGTGTGAGTGTGTGAGTGTGTGAGTGTGTGTGTGTGTGTGTGTGTGTGTGTGTGAGTGTGTGTGAGTGTGTGAGTGTGTGAGTGTGTGTGTGTGTGTGTGTGTGTGTGTGTGTGTGTTCAGTAAACGCTGCTGGGCAGAGAGTCGCTCATTCGGGACGGCGCTGACCGCGTAGTCTTGTCCAGGGCGACGTGTTTTAAATCTTCACAGCTGAGCGAGCCCCTGACTCCCACTCACAGATGACTGAGTAATCAGCAGCAAACAGGAATGAGCACGGAGACGGAGCGATGCTGGATGCTTTCGACATGGGAACGCTGCATCCGCATCTGTCAGGCGCTTAGATGCGTGCGGACGTGCTGCTCACAGTCCAGTTCGCATCGGATCTGTCAATCAGTTGTGCAATCGACTGATCGATCAGTCAGTCGATCGATCGATCAGTTCAATTCTACGTCATACAGAGCACGGAAAAGGCCTTGTCAGATTACTTTTTGGAGAAAAATGGACTCAAAACGAAATATTAACAGATGTGTTAGTAACAAAGAAATATGACACAAAAAATAGATGCAATAAAATATGCATACAGGATTAACATAAGCTAGGCTAACAGAGTAAAAAGGTTTGATGAGTTCAGTTTCGGGTTGCAGACACATTTGGAAAATCCCGTTTTTGGGCAGAGTAGTAAAATACAGGTATTGTGCCTTCAGCTATTAAATGGGGCAGAAACCATCGGAAATTATAGTCATGGTGACAAAAAGTTGGTCATGGCAACCACTGCAAGAAAAGAGAAGGTAATATGAAATATACCTGCAATGCAGCTCTCCTCAAAGGACTAGCAATTGTGCCATATACAGTACATCTAATTATCATACGTATGTGCAAATTGAACACTGCTTGCAGCCGCCACTCAAGCTTATGATCATTTTGCTGTTTACCGCAGAGATCTTCAAGGGCATTGGCTTATCTTATCACATGACTCCAGGCCAGCCAATGGCATTGGAAAGAAATGGCACCCCAGCCGTAAAAAAAGAAAAAAAAAGAAAAAGAAAACACGAAAATATGAAAGACGTCAGAAAGCTTGGCGCATTTCTTCGATTCCCACCCTGACATGAGGCACATGCAGATGGAGAGGGAGACAGAGAAAGAGTGAGAGAGAAAGAAAGAGAGAGAGAGAGAGAGATGCCGTTATCCCTCTCAGAATCAGCGAATGAAAGCACTCCTCTCTCTGGACCCGACTTTCAAATCCACACTAAACTGAACGATCTGAGGAGCAGCGGCACCGGAGATAACTTAACATAACATAACATAACATAGCATAGCATAGCATAGCATAGCATAGCATAGCATAACATAACATAGCATAGCATAGCATAGCATAGTATAACATAGCATAACATAACATAACATAGCATAGCATAGCATAGCATAGTATAGCATAGCATAACATAACGACAAGAACAGGCCATTCAGCCCAACAATGCTCACCATTTTCCTGACTAAATTAGTGCTGTGGTTACCTACAGACTAGATAGTATCTCACACCGTGTCAAGCCTGTTTGTTAGGAGCTTCTGCTCATTGGGGTCACTGTGGAAAGCTGGACCAGGGACTGTCATTGGACGGAGCAAGAGGTGAACACCAGTGACGCTCCAACGTGATTGGCCATGGCCCTGCGTGACTCCACCCCAGGCCCAATCGGACAGGAAGTGCCGTAAGGCGACGTGAACGGAGCTCTGGTCCTGCTTGCTATCCCCCTGCCCCTTTTGATTGATGGTCTTTTCTTTTTGAAATTATTTCGGGAATCTATTTCCTTTTTTTAAAAGAAAAAGAAAAAGAGTTAAAAACGTTGTTAGTTCTCGGTAGCATCGAACGTTTACGCGTCTCTTTCGCACCGCTTGGCGGGCAAAGCTCCGTGACTTATTCACGGCCTGCAGACATCGCCGTGAATAAAAGGAGAAGAAAAAAGAAAGGGGGTTTCGATTTTGAGCGAGATACATAAACGATTCAACGGATTAAAACATTTTTTTTAAAACGAAAAACGCCTCAGGCGAAACAAAATGGCGCCCTGCCTTTTCAATCATCTGCCCTCTGCTGTTGTTTTTTTTTCGTTTTTTTTTTCTTCTTATTTTTAAATGTGGGTCGATGTTTACCGAAAGTTTAGATAATCTCATTTGCATATTAGATGTGATTTGCACACTTCATTGTCGGGATTATGCTTATTGGGTGACGCGTTCGCTCACCGAGCCCTGCTGGATGGGCCCGGTTTTGTGTCACGGCGATGCGTGCCGATGCTAATTAGCGTACCTATGTAAATGAGGCGAAATCCACAGCGTCGCTAAAACAATACGCTCCTTCTCGTTTTTTTTTTCTTTTTCTTTCTTTTTTTTTTTTTTTTTTTTGTGAATTTGCCGGAATGCCGAGGACGCTGGAATAAACTGTAAAAAGACACGTTTTGCGACGGCGTTTCTTTCTTTTAATCTTTCCGCCATTTTCTTCTCCCCTCGCAAAAACGAAATGCGGCGGGGAAAAAGAACGGCCATCTTAATACGCAGTAGACGCGATGGCGGGTGGAGAGCCCCCGGACACGGTCGTTCCCGACCTGAACCGGGTTCCCTCGTCAGGTTCTGGCGGACACTTTCTTTCTCTCTGGCGGAAGAACGAAGGTCACCACGCGGGATTCTTCACACGCCTTCACCTGAAACAAACTTCTCTTTTTGCGCTGTCATGAGCCGCAACGCTTCTGACCGAAAAAAAAAAACCCCCAAAAAAAAAAGCAGGCACTGTTTCCGAATCGGGGGGGTGGGCCCAGCTCCTGAAGCGGCCAATCGGAATCTGAGCCGGGGCTCGTCACGTGACGAGCGCCAGAGGTAACCGCCGTGCCGCTAAAGGGAACCTGTGGTGCTTGCTACCATGGCGATGACAAAAAGAAAAGAGGGGGGGAAAAAAAGGAAGAAAGAAAGAAAGAAAAAAAGGTGGGGAAACGGAGTTGGCGGCTCCCGAGCAGGGCCGCCACATTAACCCCTCTTGACCCCCTATTTTCACCTGCGGTAAAGAAGTAGACCGTCCCGCCACACCGCCCCCCCCCCCTCCTCGCCACACCTCCCCTCTCTTCCCCACGCACACACACGCACACACAGACACACACACAGCTCAGGAACAGATACCGGGGGGACTCCTAAGTGCCAGCGCTCATTAGCCTAGCTGTATTACTTCTGCTAAAGAAGCCCTTTTTTTGAGGAGGCGCGGGTAGGGGGGGGGCGGGTGGTGGGGGGGTGGGGGGGTTTCTCAGACTACTGGGCAGAATCTCTGGTGGCTGAGAGTGAGATGGACCCAACACGGCTGGTGACTATGCAGTGGCGTGGAGCCCCAGATGCTCAGATTTAGTTTTTTTTTTTTTTTTTTTTTGGGGGGGTGGAGGGGGTTCACGCCTCTCACTTCTCTCCCCTCTCGCCGGGCGCTGCTTGTGAACCCCCCGTCGAAGCCTTTCCCACAGAGCCTCCTCAACGATGGTGATGGTGGGGGCGGGTGGGGTGGGGGGGGGGGGGGGGATGGAATCGCCGAGGGGAACTGTCAGCGAAATTCCCCCCCCCCCCCCCCCCCAGCGCCCACACTCGGGCGGCGTCACGCTCTTAAAAAAAATTAATTAAATAATAACCCCCCCCCCCGGCCGCGTACTCGAACGCCCGCTGAATATTTTGGCCACGCCGCTTTAGTCGGGAACTCCCGCCCGCCCGCCAACGGGACATCGCAGGAGCCTCCGGAGCGCCGAAACGACATCGTAATCCATCCCATAATCGATGGTGACAGCCCTGGACTGCACCCGCAGTCAGACAGCGGGAGAGAAACGCCCGGCCGAATTTGGGGGGGGGGGGGGGGGCGTGGGGGGGGGACGTTATAAACGGGGCGAATCAAATCGGGATGGCTCACGCTTACTCCACGACTGGAAAAAAAATAAAGCCCCATTGTTTTCGGACTGGGGCGCATTGTACATTAGATTATAACTGCTTTGGGTCCTGGCTTTTCTGTTTACGGGAAGAGCATGTATGCCATCCACTATTTTGTCTCAAGCATTTACGTAAACATCGTTCTTGGGATTATATTTTTCACCACTTAAAATATATTAACCCACCAGTTAGTGCTGAGGGAATCGAGCACAAATTATTAGTGTGTACTTGAGAAATCACAAACGTGAATTTTTAGGTGAATCTAACTTAAGTTTGTTTAATGTAAAAAAAAAAAATGTATTGTTACAGAATAGGTGCATGTGAACATGGATTTACATGCAGAAATTATTTGATGCGTCGGGTTGAAAAGGAATTTGTAGGGTCCCGTGTGACCCGAGGAACGTCACGTGACCGAGGCGGTAAAAACGAAATAAAAGGTTTTCGAAAATGCCCTTAAATCAGCGATTCAAACGGAGCATTCTGGAGATGTGTCCTATTCTTCTTCTTCTTCTTCTTTTTTTCTTTAAAAAAAAAAACAACTCCCCTGAAAGGCAGGCGCTCGTAATCCCAGCCCACTTTAGAGAAGAGAGGCATTATCCGGCTGACCTAAACAAGCCGAAGAGAAGAATAGGACAACGTCTCTATATAAACACATGTGCACTTGTGCGTCTCGGAATAGAGATGTCTGGGTCCTCTGCCCGTATTGATCGGGGAGCTCTTTTTTCCAGAACAAAGAGTTAATCCTTGAAAGACGAACAGCAGAGGTTCCTCCTAAGTCATGAAAGTTTAAAATGTTTTTTTTTTTTTTTTCTTCTCTCTTTTTTTTTTCTCCCTGGCCCCTGTGAGACGTGTTCTCGGTGTAGCTGCGCTGCCTGACCCCCCAGGCACATTTGAGCTTCAATACGGCACCCTATTTATCCTACACCCAACAAGTCAATACCTATTATTAGTTACTGTTGGCCTGTGCGCGCTGAGTTATGGGAATGAAATGCAGGCTTTTTAGGCTGCGGGGAGGAGGGTTGAAAACTCGTCGTTTGAAACCGTTTTTTTTTTCTTCTCCTTCTTCTCCTCCTCGCTCTCTAAGCCATGAAAATGATTTCTGTGGGTAACTGTGGCTAATTGCGCAAGAATAATAGCAACACCTACAGGACCGGTAATATATATATCAGCGAATAAAATTGAAATATTTCAGCTCAGAAGTCGATGTATAAAAGCTGAAGTGTAAGAGTAAGTATCGCATAAGGACCCTGTTCTCGCCCTGATGGGGCTTGGGGCTCTGAAGAAAATGGGGGGGGGGCGGGGGAAGGGGGGGGGCATGTATAAAAATGGCTGTAATTCCTTCATGGATCACCCAGTATGGATGTTATTATTCGTTGTTTTATATTTCCAAATAAATCACGTATGAAATGCATCCACACTACAAAGCAATGGTCGGAAAACAGACTGATTAAATCTAAAGATAACTAAAATAGCCTTGAAAATGGATTTAATGTTTTTTAAAATTACCCATTTTATAGTGCACGTGAGTATCACTTAAGACCTGAAATATAATATATCTTCAGTAAATGTCTTTGATTTCACAAATTAAGCCTGTTAATATGGAACATCACTGCTCAAACAGGCACTATCCTGCCCACAGTTTAGTAGCTTTCAACACCCTTGAGATAAACTGTTATTTTTTTAACATTTTTTTTGGACCAAAGATCCACCACCAACAGCCTTAACCCAAAGTTCCAGGAATTTCCAAGGCCAGCTTTCAGAACTGATTTGCGGAAAAGTGCACATGAGAAAGCAAAAACAGTGGGGTTTTCCGGGCCTTGCCAAGGTCTGGTCTGTGTCAAATTTGTTTCTTGGGCTAAGACCCCCCCCCCCCCCCCCCCCCCGACTCCTGGCATCCATTTTCAAAAAAGCTCTTTGTCTGAACGGCCCACGGACGCTCGCTCATTTGCGTCTCTCTCTCAGAGAGATTGTTGACGGTCGCACGCATGTGTGCCGCACGACGTCCTGTCGTCCGACGCGCTGGCTGACGTTTCGGCACGGACCGCGAGCGTCGAGCAGGGAATCCATCACACGTTCTTTCGGCTCTTCGTGTGACCGTGCGCCAAAAGAATATTTCCCAGCCAGCGCTTTTAAATTTCAAATGCCGAAGACGCAATAGATGAACACCAAACACCGAACCTTTTTGGCAGTCTTGACTCACGCGGAGAGACGTCTCCTCTCCTTGGTAACCGACACCGCTGCTGGTGTTCTTAACGCAAGTGCCAACGCGCTGGCCCGGCACGGATTTGTACGGCGAACGTGGTTCTGAGGGAGAGGGGGGAAAGGGGGTCTCCTCTCTGTGACTGTGGTAACTGTGACCTGAACAGACCTGCTCAAGGAAAGGAGGGGTTTTTTTTTTTTTTGGGTGGACCTCGCTGTGAGAATGAGAAGTGCTGCTCTGGGGACCTCGGGCCTGTGGACGGATGAGAGGATGAGAGTGTGAGGCCACGCCCACTCGCTCGCTGCTCCTGTGAACTGTGAACTAGCAGGTGTTTCCAAAAGTAGCACCAGGGCACCCTTGCAGAAATTACTTAAAATGAGTGTGTGTGTGTGTGTGTGTGCGTGCGTGTGTGTGAGAGTGTGTGTGTGTGAGAGAGTGTGTGCGTGTGTGCGTGTGTGTGTGTGTGAGTGTGTGTGTGTAGGTGTGTGTGTGTGTGTGTGTGTGTGCGTGTGTGTGACAGAGCGTGTGCATACGTCTAGGGGTGTATGCATGTATGTTTGGGTGAGAAAGGGAGAGAGCATGTGGGCATGTATGTGTGAGACTGAGACTGAGAGTGTGTGCGTAGGTGTCGGCATATATGCATGCATGCTCAGGTGAGTGACAGAGAGAGAAAGTGTGTGTGCTTGTGTGTGTATGTATGTGTGTGTGGGTACATGTATATGCTTCTGAGAGCAAGTGATTGCGTGAGAGAGGAGAGAGCATTGGAGAGCTCCAGTGTATTCAGTCTGCAGCTCATTTGAGGGGTGAAATGTTAAAGCTGGAGGAGACAGAGACCCTAAGGCGGAATCTGTGGACATGCCAGAGGCCTTGCTCCTGCCAAAATTCCCCAAATCCACTGATCAACATGCTAAAACAAAAGCAGGTGACCATGCAGAAGAGTTCAATATTTAGGGATGGTACAGCAGGGACCTGCAGTCTGTGACCAACATTGCCAATTCCCTGCCAACCACCACCCCCCCCTCCCCCCCCCCCCCCCCCCCCCCCCCCCCCCACCCCCCCC
>NC_049202.1:4099993-4107482 GCF_013347855.1 Anguilla anguilla
TATTTGGGTACTGGTAATTGGATACAATTACATGCATCCAATTTATGCAGCTGGATATATACTGACGCAATGCAGGTTCAGTGCCTTGCTCAAGGGAACAACGGCAGTGTCCTACGGGGAATTGACCCTGTGACCTTCAGGCTAAAAACCCAACTCCTTACCAATTTTACATTGCACATTTTAATCTGATAGAGTTTATGTGATCCTTATGGGGCCCAATATATACTGACATATATATTTTAGATTTTTGTTGTCTCTTCGGTTCTTGTTACAACAGTCGACATGATGAAAGTCACAAGGAAAGTTTTTGTCGAGGTTTCCGTGTCACAATGATGAGGTCGTCTCTCCTTTTTTTTTGTCACCTCCAGCTGGTCTGTATTGATCCCTGATCACAGCTAAAAATCCCTTACAGATTTATCGTCCGTGACTTGCACTGCTAATATCGATCGTATGTGACTGATGCCTCCCTGTACAGTTAGTTCCTACAGTACAAGTGCTGTGAACCAGAATTTCTCCACACAGAGCACTGCACGTTTGCTCTCTCATTTACATTATGATTATCATTCAACTAACAATTTAACATAGCCAATTTAAAAAAAGAGAAAGTTAAGGGGACAATGTTTTTAATAGGGTAGAAAATAAAATAAAAGTAAATGTTTTGTGGCAGTTCAAGACTTTTGAGTCACTGCAGGAAATCATTAGGAGTGGTAAGAAGAGTGTTATCCAGGTACTGAAATAGGTGTTGGGTGTGATAAGACCCACTTTTTGGCGACATCATTTTGTAGCCCGTGAATAACAGAGAATCCAATCAGAGTTTTGGGTGTAATCCAAAATCATTTTGTTATTTTGGTAGTTCAGCGAAATGCAAAAAAAAAAAACAGTCACGCTAACTCGGTAGAAAAGACGTTTGTTAGTAATTTAAAGTTGAAGATGAAAATCGGTCTGACAGCGTCAGGGACGGTTGTCAAGACACCCTGTTGCTGGTCATTTCTACTGTGTCTAAAATAGTCTCAGCGTTATGAAAAATATTGTTTTTTTTTAAAACACTGAATGACAAGATAACACGAGCACTCGGAATTGTGTTTAATTACTAAATTTCTGTTGATTTCTTGAGAAGTATAACATGTCTGAAATAATTGTTGCTTTGTAGCAGGGGGCAAACAACAATGGGCGATCCATTGCAGGATTTTGTTTCGACTTATGCTTTAAATTTTTTGACTGGCACGATCATTTACTTAACCAGATGTTTTTTTTTTTTGTTGTTTTTTTTCATGCAGCTGTGGACCTTACATGCATCCATGCTGAGAATGCTCCATTGTGGCCTCATAGAGGAGTCAACCAGCACTGGTGTATACAGCACAACCACTTGGTAAGGCAGCAATGTTTGGTTGTAAGAAAAACCAGCATAATTTTCAATAATATTTCACAATCACTGGTCCTTTTCTGTGTTACTGCTCGCTTTCTCTTAATTATGAGCCAAAAATCACCAGCTGACACACGATGCCCTTATACTGATAAACGGTAATGCATTATTGATACATTATCATGAATACTGCATTTGCCCACCGTCATGTTTATGGGCGCATCTGTCAATAGCTACGGGAACTGCTCTGTGAATTGAGGTGCTGTGGAAGAAAGAAGGATTGTTAATCATTAAAAACAACTCATTAAGATTATTTTCCGGGGCTGCGATGAGTGATTGTTAAGGTTTGTTTTCAGCAGGTGGCGTCATTATGAGTCTGTATCATAATCTTTGGCCGCTGGAGGACTGAATTACAGGTGCGGTAATTAAAACGTAAGCCGTGGAAATAATGTATTGATATAAAGGTGTGCGCCGAGAAATAGTGCAGTTTTATGTGAGAAGATCAGTGCATTCGTAAAGCGGTTTCAAACATCAAAACTAAAGTCAAGGGAGACATGGGAGAGAAGGGTGACACTACATGTATGACACAACATGTCATTTAGACGCAATAAAATGGAGGGTCAGAGTAGAAGGCCACCGCAGTTTTCAAGGTTTTAACACGGAAGCCGTGTCAGGAAATAGATCCGCGAGTTCAGAACATGGTTGACTCCTGTGAGTGACTGACAACAGTGACACATTTGGCGCACGGGTGTGTGTTTTGCGAATGTGTGTGTGTGTGTGTGTGTGTGTGTGTGTGCACGCTAGCATGCTAGCTATGCTGGGGCAGAGCCATATCCTCGCACCACAAGCATACTGACCTGCAGATCCAGGCCAGCAGATTCAGCCACTCATGTGATGCGGGCTCGATCGGCTCCACCGGCATCTTGGCAGGTGAGCCGGGATTACTGGAGTATGCTAACGTGCTAACGTGCTAACATGGCGCACGGCCACGGAGTGCCAACCTCTCCCTCAGCTGTCCACCCCCCCCTCCCCGCCACCCCCCCCCCCCATTGTTAGTGTTGATGTTTTCCTCTTGTGAAGTGGTGGGGCGGGGTGGGGGGGGGGATGGACATCATGGTTTTTTTTTTTTTTTTGCTTTTGTCCTTTTCGTGTCAGTGTATGATTAGAAGCGCGTTCTGCTCGACCTGGTTTGGGGGCTGATTACGGCGGATGGGGATGCACGGGGGGGATGGGGTGGAGTTTTGGGGGGGGGGGGGGTGAGGGTGAGGGTGAGGCTGAGGGTGAGGGGAGGGGTGGGGGAGGGCCGGCATGGCGGAACGCGAAGCTGAAATAATGGAGATGAGAAAGAGGTGCAGGGGCCACATCTGGCGGGGCCCGGAGTGACAGCAGCGACGGCGCCCAGCCGGAGCTGCGCTGGACCACAAGCAGATGCCGATTTTCTGCCCCGCTGCGGCTCTCCTGGAGGGGCAGTGCCCACCCCCCCCTCCCCGTGCCCCCCCGTGCCCCCAACACATTACAGCCCGCCGCTGCCCATCGATGTGTGTGTGTGCGTGTGTGTGGAACATGTGTCCGTGTGGAATATGTGTGTGTGTGTGTGTGTGTGTGTGTGTGTGTGTGGAATGTGTATGTGTGTGTGTGTGTGTGTGTGTGTGTGTGTGCGTGTGGAATGTGTATGTGTGTGCAACGTGTGTGTGTGTGTGTGTGTGTGTGGAATGTGTATGTGTGTGTGTATGTGTGTGTGTGTGTGGAATGTGTATGTGTGTGTGTGTGTGTGTGTGTGTGTGTGTGCGTGTGGAATGTGTATGTGTGTGCAACGTGTGTGTGTGTGTGTGTGTGTGTGTGGAATGTGTATGTGTGTGTGTGTGTGTGTGTGTGGAATGTGTATGTGTGTGTGTGTGTGTGTGTGTGTGTGTGTGGAATGTGTATGTGTGTGCAACGTGTGTGTGTGTGTTTTGTGTGTGTGTGTGTGTGTGTGTATGTGTGTGTGTGTGTGTGTGTGTGTGTGTGGAATGTGTATGTGTGTGTGTGTGTGTTTGTGTGTGTGTGTGTGTGTGTGTATGTGTGTGTGTGTGTGTGTGTGTGTGTGTGTGGAATGTGTGTGCGTGTGTGTGTGTGTGTGTGTGTGTGTGTGTGTGTGTGTGTGTGTGTGTGTGTGTGTGTGTGTGTATGTGTGTGTTTGTGTATGTGTGTGTGTGTGTGTGTGTATGTTTGTGTGTGTGTGTGTTTGTGTGTGTGTGTGTGTGTGTGTGTGTGTGTGTGTGTGTGTGTGTGTGTGTGTGTGTGTGTGTGTGTATGTGTGTGTGTGTTTGTGTGTGTGTGGAATGTGTATGTGTGTGTGTGTGTGTGTGTTCAGTAAACGCTGCTGGGCAGAGAGTCGCTCATTCGGGACGGCGCTGACCGCGTAGTCTTGTCCAGGGCGACGTGTTTTAAATCTTCACAGCTGAGCGAGCCCCTGACTCCCACTCACAGATGACTGAGTAATCAGCAGCAAACAGGAATGAGCACGGAGACGGAGCGATGCTGGATGCTTTCGACATGGGAACGCTGCATCCGCATCTGTCAGGCGTTTAGACGCGTGCGGACGTGCTGCTCACAGTTCAGTTCGCATCGGATCTGTCAATCAGTTGTGCAATCGACCGATCGATCAGTCAGTCGATCGATCGATCAGTTCAATTCTACGTCATACAGAGCACGGAAAAGGCCTTGTCAGATTACTTTTTGGAGAAAAATGGACTCAAAAAGAAATATTGACAGATGTGTTAGTAACAAAGAAATATGACACAAAAAATATATGCAATAAAATATGCATACAGGATTAACATAAGCTAGGCTAACAGAGTAAAAAGATTTGATGAGTTCAGTTTCGGGTTGCAGACACATTTGGAAAATCCCATTTTTGGGCAGAGTAGTAAAATACAGGTATTGTGCCTTCAGCTATTAAATGGGGCAGAAACCATCGGAAATTATAGTCATGGTGACAAAAAGTTGGTCATGGCAACCACTGCAAGAAAAGAGAAGGTAATATGAAATATACCTGCAATGCAGCTCTCCTCAAAGGACTAGCAATTGTGCCATGTACAGTACATCTAATTATCATACGTGTATGTGCAAATTGAACACTGCTTGCAGCCGCCACTCAAGTTCATGATCATTTCGCTTTTTACCGCAGAGATCTTCAAGGGCATTGGCTTATCTTATCACATGACTCCAGGCCAGCCAATGGCATTGGAAAGAACTGGCACCCCAGCCGTAAAAAAAGAAAAAAAAAGAAAAAGAAAACACGAAAATATGAAAGACGTCAGAAAGCTTGGCGCATTTCTTCGATTCCCACCCTGACATGAGGCACATGCAGATGGAGAGGGAGACAGAGAAAGAGTGAGAGAGAAAGAAAGAGAGAGAGAGAGAGATGCCGTTATCCCTCTCAGAATCAGCGAATGAAAGGGTCCTGGCTAACTTTCCCACTGAGGGCGCTTCCCTTCCAGAGGCGCCTTTCCCACTGAGGGCGCTTCCCTTCCAGAGGCGCGTCTGGGAGCCTGTCAGCCCCAAGCTCTTCTTTTATCCTTTCTCTGGCCTTTTCAATTTTAATATGCACACAGCCCTCCACCCTCACTCCCTCACTCCCTCCACAACCCCCCCCCCCTCCTCTCCCCACCTCAATCTTTCCATCAGCCCTCATCTGGGTGTTTATGCCCCCCCTCCCCCCTCCCCCTCCCCAGGTAAGGAGAAAAAAGTCCAGGATTTTTCGTTTGCTGCCACCCCAACTCCAATGGTCAGCTGACTGCGTGTACAGTTGACATTCTTTCCATCCAGATTACCGATGAACCTTAACCCAAGAACCCCCCTCCTCACATATAATAATCATTCGTATAATTTATATTATGATAATAGTGATGTTGATGGTAATGATGGTCGTGGTGGTGGAGATTATTATTATTATTTTTATTATTATTTGACATGTCACCTAAGGACCTCAGGCTCTGCAGTGAGTCTGTGTAAAGAGAGAGAGCATGAGAGAGAGAGAGGGAGAGAGACAGAGAGAGAGGAAGAGAGAGAGAGAGAGGAAGAGAGAGAGAGAGAGAAGATGTTTTGTAGCTCCAGGACCTTGTGCAACAACGCTCAAATTAGCTGCACGTGTGGAAGAGTGTGTCACTGGCCTGGCTCCTGCTGTTTGGATGCCAAGAAGCCAGGGTTTCCAGCATAAACTCCTAAAAACCCGACCAGACGCTTCACATGTGCAGTAGCCCTCCAGTCGCGAGTCATTCCTCTCATTTAGGAACCGACTCCTGTTAAAGCAAACCCCAAAAAACCAAGCAAACCCCTCTGGACCCGACTTTCAAATCCACACTAAACTGAACGATCTGAGGAGCAGTGGCACCGGAGATAACTTAACTTAACTTAACATAACATAACATAGCATAGCATAGCATAGCATAACATAGCATAGCATAACGACAAGAACAGGCCATTCAGCCCAATGCTCCCCATTTTCCTGACTAAATTAGTGCTGTGGTTACCTACAGACTAGATAGTATCTCACACCGTGTCAAGCCTGTTTGTTAGGAGCTTTTGCTCATTGTGGTCACTGTGGACAGCTGGACCAGGGGCTGTCATTGGACGGAGCAAGAGGTGAACACGAGTGACGCTCCAACGTGATTGGCCATGGCCCTGCGTGACTCCACCCCAGGCCCAATCGGACAGGAAGTGCCGTAAGGCGACGTGAACGGGGTTTCTGGTCCTACTTGCTATCCCCCAGCCTATTTTGATTGATGCTCTTTTCTTTTTGAAATTATTTCGGGAATCTATTTCCGTTTTTTTAAAAGAAAAACAAAAAGAGTTAAAAACGTTGTTACTTCCTGGTAGCATCGAGCGTTTACGCGTCTCTTTCGCACCGCTTGGCGGGCAAATCTCCGTGACTTATTCACGGCCTGCAGACATCGCCGTGAATAAAAGGAGAAGAAAAAAGAAAGGGGGTTTCGATTTTGAGCGAGATACATAAACAATTCAACGGATTAAAGCATTTTTTTTTTTTTAACGAAAAACGCCACAGGCGAAACAAAATGGCGCCCTGCCTTTTCAATCATCTGCCCTCTGCTGTTTTTTTTTTCATTTTTTTTTCTTCTTATTTTTAAATGTGGGTCGATGTTTACCGAAAGTTTAGATAATCTCATTTGCATATTAGATGTGATTTGCACACTTCATTGTCGGGATTATGCTTATTGGGTGACGCGTTCGCTCACCGAGCCCTGCTGGATGGGCCCGGTTTTGTGTCACGGCGATGCGTGCCGATGCTAATTAGCGTACCTATGTAAATGAGGTGAAATCCACGGCGTCGCTAAAACAATACCCTCCTTCTCTTTTTTTTTCTTTTCTTTTTTCTTTTTTTTTGGAGAATTTGCCGGAATCCTGAGCACGCTGGAATAAACTGTAAAAAAACACATTTTGCGACGGCGTTTCTTTCTTTTAATCTTTCCGCCATTTTCTCCTCCTCTCGCA
This sequence comes from Anguilla anguilla, assembly GCF_013347855.1. Taxonomy (NCBI): domain Eukaryota; kingdom Metazoa; phylum Chordata; class Actinopteri; order Anguilliformes; family Anguillidae; genus Anguilla; species Anguilla anguilla. Next base: position 4,106,850 of record NC_049202.1, read on the forward strand.
AAAACGAAATGCGGCGGGGAAAAGAACGGCCATCTTAATACGCAGCAGACGCGATGGCGGGTGGAGAGCCCCCGGACACGGTCGTTCCCGACCTGAACCGGGTTCCCTCGTCAGGTTCTGGCGGACACCTTCTTTCTCTCTGGCGGAAGAATGAAGGTCACCACGCGGGATTCTTCACACGCCTTCACCTGAAACGCACTTCTCTTTTTGCGCTGTCATGAGCCGCAACGCTTCTGACCAAAAAAAAAAATACCCAAAAAAAAAGCAGGCACTGTTTTCCGAAACCGGGGGGGTGGGCCCCGCTCCTGAAGCGGCCAATCGGAATCTGAGTCGGGACTCGTCATGTGATGAGCGCCAGAGGTAACCGCCGTGCCGCTAAGGGAACCTGTGGTGCTCGCTACCATGGCGATGACAAAAAGAAAAGAGGGGGGAAAAAAAGGAAGAAAGAAAGAAAAAAAAAAAGGTGGGCAAACGGAGTTGGCGGCTCCCGAGCAGGGCCGCCACATTAACCCCTCTTGACCTCCTATTTTCACCTGCGGTAAAGGAGTAGACCGTCCCGCCACACCCGCCCCCCCCCCTCGCCACACCTCCCCTCTCTTCCCCACACACACACACACACACACACACACACAG
>NC_049202.1:4107682-4110182 GCF_013347855.1 Anguilla anguilla
CTCCAGGAACAGATACCGGGGGGACTCTTAAGTGCCAGCGCTCATTAGCCTAGCTGTATTACTTTGCTAAAGAAGCTCTTTTTTTGAGTAGGGGCGGGTAGGGGGGGGGGGGGGGGGTGGCGTTGGGGGGGCGGGGGGGTGTTTCTCAGACTACTGGGCAGAATCTCTGGTGGCTGAGAGTGAGAAGGACAGAACACGGCTGGTGACTATGCAGTGGCGTGGAGCCCCAGATGCTCAGATTTTGTTTTTTGGTTTTTTTTTTTTGGGGTGGAGGGGGGGGGGGTTTCACGCCTCTCACTTCTCTCCCCTCTCGCCGGGCGCTGCTTGTGAACCCCCCGTCGAAGCCTTTCCCACAGAGCCTCCTCAAAGACGGTGATGGTGGGGGCGGTTGCGGGGGGGGGGGGGGGGGGGGGGGGGGAGGAATCGCCGAGGGGAACTGTCGGCGAAATCCCCCCCCCAGCACCCACACTCGGGCAGCGTCACGCTCTTAAAAAAAAAAAAAAATTAAATAATAACCCCCCCCCCCCGCCGGCCGCGCACTCGAGCGCCCGCTGCATATTTTGGCCACGCCGCTTTAGTCCGGAACGCCCGCTCTCCCGCCAACGGGACATCGCAGGAGCCCCCGGCGCGCCGAAACGACATCGTAATCCATCCCATAATCGATGGTGACAGCCCTGGACTGGACCCACAGTCGGACAGCGGGAGAGAAACGCCCAGCCGAATTGGGGGGGGGCATGGGGGGGGACGTTATAAACGGGGCGAATCGAATTGGGATGGCTCACGCTTACTCCACGACTGGGAAAAAAAATAAAGCCCCATTGTTTTTGGACTGGGGCGCATTGTACATTAGATTAAAACTGCTTTGGGTCCTTGCACTGTTTACGGGAAGAGCATGTATGCCATCCACTATTTTGTCTCAAGCATTTACGTAAACATCGTTCTTGGGATTATATTTTTCACCACTTAAAATATATTAACCCACCAGTTAGCGCTGAGGGAATCGAGCACAAATTATTAGTGTGTACTTGAGAAAATCACAAACGTGTATTTAACTTAAGATTGTTTAATGTAAAAAATGTATTGTTACAGAATAGGTGCATGTGAACATGGATTTACATGCAGAAATTATTTGATGCGTCGGGTTGAAAATGGAATTTGTAGGGTCCCGTGTGACCCGAGGAACATCGAAATGCGGTCAGTCACGTGACCGAGGCGATAAAATCAAAATAAAAGGTTTTTCGAAAATGCCCTTAAATCAGCGATTCAGACGGAGCATTCTGGAGATGTGCCCTATTCTTCTTCTTCTTCTTTTTTTCTTTAAAAAAAAAACAACTCCCCTGAAAGGCAGGCGCTCGTAATCCCAGCCCACTTTAGAGAAGAGAGGCATTATCCAGCTGACCTAAACAAGCCGAAGAGAAGAATAGGACAACGTCTCTATATAAACACATGTGCACTTGTGCGTCTCGGAATAGAGATGTCTGGGTCCTCTGCCCGTATTGATCGGGGAGCTCTTTTTTCCAGAACAAAGAGTTAATCCTTGAAAGACGAACAGCAGAGGTTCCTCCTAAGTCATGAAAGTTTAAAATGTTTTCTTTTTTTTTTTTTTTCTTTTCTCTTTTTTTTTCTCCCTGGCCCCTGTGAGACGTGTTCTCGGTGTAGCTGTGCTGCCTGACCCCCCAGGCACATTTGAGCTTCAATACGGCACCCTATTTATCCTACACCCAACAAGTCAATACCTATTATTAGTTACTGTTGGCCTGTGCGCGCTGAGTTATGGGAATGAAATGCGGGCTTTTTAGGCTGCGGGGAGGAGGGTTGAAAACTCGTCGTTTGAAACCGTTTTTTTTCTTCTTCTTCTCCTCCTCGCTCGCTAAGCCATGAAAATGATTTCTGTGGGTAACTGTGGCTAATTGCGCAAGAATAATAGCAACACCTACAGGACCGGTAATATATATCAGTGAATAAAATTGAAATATTTCAGCTCAGAAGTCGATGTATAAAAGCTGAAGTGTAAGAGTAAGTATCGCATAAGGACCCTGTTCTCGCCCTGATGGGGCTTGGGGCTCTGAAGAAAATGGCGGGGCGGGGGAAGGGGGGGGGCATGTATAAAAATGGCTGTAATTCCTGCACGTATCACCCAGTATGGATGTTATTATTCGTTGTTTTATATTTCCAATAAATCACGTATGAAATGCATCCACACTACAAAGCAATGGTTGGAAAACAGACTGATTAAATCTAAAGATAACTAAAATAGCCTTGAAAATGGATTTAATGTTTTTTTTAAATTACCCATTTTATACTGCACCTAAGTATCACTTAAGACCTGAAATATAATATATCTTCAGTAAATGTCTTTGATTTCACAAATTAAGCCTGTTAATATGGAACATCACTGCTCAAACGGGTACTGTTCTACCCACAGTTTAGCAGCTTTCAACACCCTTGAGATAAACTGTCATTTTTTTAAACATTTTTTTTGGACCAAAGATCCACCACC